>NW_028155221.1:18871-101549 GCF_905171665.1 Trachurus trachurus | reverse complement strand
CTTTTTTACTTTTTATTGAACTGCTTTAATTAGGGTGAATGCTGAAAGCATTCACACTATTGTTATTCAAATCTTTATTATTAAAATTATTATTATTCTTACTTCTTCCCTTTTTTGGCCCTTAACTACTTCTTCATACTTTCTACTATTCAAACAATTCATATATCAAAACGTGCGGCTTCTTCAGGAGATCATGGGATGTATTCAACTTTTTCATATCATTCATACTTTTCAAAATATTCAAACTTTATTGAAAAAATTTTTCCCATAGGAATACATTGAAACGGTCTTCAAACTGTTCAAATCTTCTCCTTCTTTGAACTTCAACTGCTTCAACATACTTTCACCTACAGACCTCATTCAACTTTTAAAATATTCACAAAACTTTCAAGTATTCATGTTGCATTCAACTTTTTCATATCTTCTACCATTATTGATCAGTACACTTCAACTGTTCATGATCATTTTTTGACAAAATTCAAATTTAACATGGGAGTCAATGGCACGGAATGTTCAGAGCTAGAGTGGGGATGACATCAGCTAGAGTGACAGAGGGTCTAAAAATCCTCTGACACTTTGCTCTCTATCCTGTCACCACGGCCACAAATTTCACTCTGGACACATAATTTCCCCCACTTTGGTAGACAAACTTGTGCTGTGTCTCACAGTGTGCTCGAAAACGCAGAGAGACTAACAGAATTTAAACTCGGAGCCTCTAAGTGCAGCCAGTTCCCCCTCTTCCTCTCATTGACTCCCATTGAAAAGTAGGAGCAGATTTTCTGAGAAAAGCAGAAATGACCTCCTTATATTTCTTGCGACTGTGAGAAAAGTTTTTGCCCTACAAACATTTAATGCACATTGGCTCGCTCAGGAAGGTCTCCTTGCCCCGATAGTCATGACCAAATTCTGATAAGAGGTACGGTTCTCTTTTCAGAGGCTGTTGTTCGGGAGCTGCACGGAGCTCAAATCTCACTGCTCTGCTCTGTGTGGTGCAGACACAGAGAGAGAGAGACACACACAGAGACAGAGAGATACACAAACACACAGACACACTGGCTTACAGCTCATAATCAGCCTCTAAATGAGTTCATATCTTTGAGGGGGATTTTTAGTTATTCTCCCCTTTAACGGATTGTATCTACTTCTATATTATTCTACTTTTACACTAAAGATATTGTTTTATCTATATTAGTAATGGTTCAAAAATGTTTTCAAACTGTTTTAAATAAGTCTAAGTGCACTCTAACCTTTCAATTCATTCATACTAATCTTCAGCAATTCAAGTAATTACCACCCATTTCATACATCCTCCATCTTTCATCTTCTACTTTTACTATTCAGATATTGTTTAATCTACATTAGTAATGGTTCAACAATGTTTTCAAGCCTTCAGTTTTAAACTTATTTGAGTAGACTCAAGCTTTTCAATTCATTCATACTATTTTTTTTTACCAATTCAAGTAATTACCACCCATTTCATACATCCTCCAGCTTTCACCTTCGACTTTTACTCTTCAGATATTGTTTCATCTATATTAGCAATCGTTCAAAAAATGTTTTCAAACTGTTTTAAATGAATCTGAGTGCACTTTAACCTGTCAATTCATTCATACTATTTTTCACTAATTCAAGTAATTACCACCCATTTCATACATCCTCCATCTTTCATCTTATACTTTTACTATTCAGATATTGTTTAATCTACATTAGTAATGGTTCAAAAATGTTTTCAAACTGTCAGTGTTAAAGCAGATATCAGCTTCACGGCCGTTTCGGCTAATGCTGCGTTCAAGGCAGGCTTTTGAAACCGTAAGTTACAGCTTCAAGTCACAACTACGACTTGGTAGCGTTCCAGGTAACCCGTAGCTCGTGTTTTTACCATCCTGTTGTCTGTGAAAGTTCCCTATAACGGCCACTCGTAACTTCCGACCCGTGAACTCGTACCAGATCGAACTGGTATGACTTCACAGGAAGGAAAAACACAAAGTACGAGTTTCTTTGAACGCACCATGAGTTAGCAGCCCCCGCCCTTGTCAGGCATCAATTGGTCCTCGTGCTACGTCACCACATTCACGCGCATCCCTTGGCTGCACACACAGCCCTTCATGCCGTTCTCTCTCCTCATTGGATAACACTTGTATCCCACAAGGAAAATTTTCTCCTCGGGTTACAGCAGAGCAGAGTGACGGAGAGACTCGTGTTTAGGCTGAAATACTTCATGTAAGTGATTGCTGACGGAAAATAGGACTATTTAGGACTTATATTAACAAAAACATTCCACTGATATCTGCTTTAAGTAAATCTGAGTAGACTTCAGACTTTCAATTTCTTCATACTGATCTTCAACAATTTTTCCACCTCTTTTCCACCTCATTCATACTATTCTTTACCAATTCAAGTAATTACCACCCATTTCATACATCCTCCAGCTTTCATCTTCTACTTTTACTCTTTAGATATTGTTTCATCTATATTAGTAATGGTTCAAAAAATGTTTTCAAACTGTTTTAAATAAATTGTGCACTTTAACCTTTCAATTCATTCATACCATTCTTCACTAATTCAAGTAATTAGCACCCATTTCATACATCCTCCATCTCTCATCTGCTACATTTACTATTCAGATATTGTTTAATCTACATTAGTAATGGTTCAAAAATGTTTTCAAACTGTCAGTTTTAAGTAAATCTGAGTCGACTTCAGACTTTCAATTTCTTCATACTGATCTTCAACAATTCAAGTAATTTCAAACCATTTCATACTCTTCATATATTGTTTAATCTCTTCAAGATTTCTTCAGCAGTTTCTTAACTTAATTCAATATAGTTTCAACAATTTATTCAGCTCATTCAGCTTCCAGCTTTCAGCATTCACCCGTATTTCCTTCAGGAAATGCATTTTCTAGTTAGGGTGAATGCTGAAAGCATTCACACTATTGTTATTCAAATCTTTATTATTATTAAAATTATTATTATTAGGGTGAATGCTGAAAGCATTCACACTATTGTTATTCAAATCTTTATTATTATTAAAATTATTAGGGTGAATGCTGAAAGCATTCACACTATTGTTATTCAAATCTTTATTATTATTATTATTATTCTATCTTCCCTTTTTTGACCCTTAAAGGATCATAGGGCAGGATTAATGAGAACGGCCAGTGACGCGACGGCCGCTGCGCGTAACTACAGCAACCAGCGAAGCCACCGGCACGGGAGCGCGCACAGACTCTTCACTGTTTACTTTACTCTTTACAGTCTTTCCTATCTGGGGGGGGGGGGGGGGTATTTTACTGTAGGTTCTCTCTCTCTCTCTCACACAGACAGACAGACAGACAGACAGACACACACACACACACACACACCTGCCTCTTCACTGTGCTGCAGCAGGGGGCTGCTTGTCTGTTCCTCTGAGCTCCTCTGCATGGATCTGTGGGCTCCTACATGTAGGCCTACGGGCCGGTACTGAGAATTAACGCGCCGGGTCCGGGTGTCGGACCGCATGGTACAGACACACAGCCGGAGTTGGTGTGTCTGTACCATAATGGTACAGACACACCAACTCCGTCAACCGACGTTCAGTCAACGGATTCCATTCATGTCTATGTGGAGCAGGAGCTCCGGCCGGGCAAAAAAAAAAAAAAAAACGGACGCGTCGCGGACACGCCGGCCAGGACGTGAAAAGTGGACGTGTCCGGGCAAAAGAGGACGTTTGTCCACCTGCCTGATAACGTTGTTAAAGTTATAACGTCGGCTTTTAACCGCTAGCTGCGGCTAACGGCTAATAATAAGACAGTAGTGAAGAGGGAGAGGGTGTGTAAGTTAGTGACCTGCCTGCTGCTGTGTGCGTGTGTGAAGGGAGGGGGAGAGAGAGTGGCGGCGGCGGCGGGGTGGGGGGGCTTGTGCTGGGTCGTTTGCTGGCAGACAGTAGCCTAATTTGGATCCACCGTGGTTCAGAGCGTTTGATATAACAGGTAGTGTCGCCACTCTGTTACTATATCAATGGCTCTGCCGCGGTTGCCCTCTTCATGTACCATTCCATTGATCCATTCGAAGGCAGTCGTGGACGCGCTGACGTCAGGTCCGCCGGCCAGCGCGCGAAATTCACCCCCTGAATTGCAGCGCATTTTGCAGCACAGACCCCGTTCAGGGCAATCGAGAGATACGCGGATGGGCTCGTTCTTTTTGGTTTTGAACGCTTCCTCACCCATTATTATTTAAAAAACGTAAAACGCATGGGTATTTTCCGGTATTTTCTCACAAATCCTGCCCTATGATCCTTTAACTACTTCTTCATACTTTCTACTATTCAAACAATTCATATATCAAAACGTGCGTCTTCTTCAGGAGATTCCGGCTTACATTCAACTTTTTCATATCATTCATACTTTTCAAAATATTCAAACTTTATTGAAAAAAATTTCCCATAGGAATACATTGAAACTGTCTTCAAACTCTTAAAATCTTCTCCTTCTTTGAACTTCAACTGCTTCAACATACTTTCACCTACAGACCTCATTCAACTTTTAAAATGTTCACAAAACTTTCAAGTGTTCACGGTAAATTCAACTTTTTCATATCTTCTACCATTATTGATCAGTACCCTTCAACTGTTCATGATCATTTTTTGACTAAATTCAAATTTAACATGCAAGTCAATGGCACGGAATTTTCAGAGCTAGAGTGGAGATGACATCAGCTAGAGTGACAGAGAGTCTAAAAATCCTCTGACACTTTGCTCTCTATCCTGTCGCCACGGCCACAAATTTCACTCTAGACACAAAATTTCCCCCACTTTGATAGACAAACTTGTGCTGTGTCTCACAGTGTGCTCGAAAACGCAGAGAGACTAACAGAATTTAAACTCGGAGCCTCTAAGTGCAGCCAGTTCCCTCTCTTCCTCTCATTCACTCCCATTCAAAAGTAGGAGCAGATTTTCTGAGAAAAGCAGAAATGACCTCCTTCTCTTTCCTGCGACTGTGAGAAAAGTTTTTGTCCTACAAACATGTAATGCACATCACCACACTCAGGAAGGTCTCCTTGCGCCGATAGTCATGACCACATTCTGGTAAGAGGTACGGTTCTCTTTTCAGAGGCTGTTGTTCGGAGCTGCACATAGCTCAAATCTCACTGCTCTGCTCTGTGTGGTGCACACACACAGACAGAGAGACACACAGACAGAGAGACACACAGACAGAGAGACAGACAGACAGAAAGACACACACACACACACACACACACAGGCTTACAGCTCATAATCAGCCTCCAAATTAGTTCATATCTTTGATGGGAATTTTTAAACATCTCTAATAATTTATTTCTCTTACATACATTTCAGTTTATTCTTGTGAGGGAGATTTCAGGATTTGGAGCTTCTTCATGTCCTGACTTTCGACTTTTCCACCTCTTTAACCCTTTACTTTGAAGGACTTGAACTTTTTGTCATTAATTCCAACAATTCAGACCATTTCTCAACCATTTAAGGATTTTCACATTTTCATTCATGAATGTATATCTTCACACTCTTTTTTTTTTTTTTTTTACAATTATCTTAAAACAATTCTGGCATTTGCATCCATTCCATATCATTCAGCCTCCTGCTTACAAGTTATAGACTTGAGGTATTGCTTCATCTTTATACATATTTGTTCATGCTTTCAAGCTGTTAATAATATATATATTTATTTGAGAAGACTTAAATGTTAATTTTTTCATACTAATCTTCAAAAATTCAAGCAATTTTCCAAACACTTCATACAAATTCGACATCCTTCTTATAAGTTTTACTTTTTAATATTTTCTCACCTATTTCCGATTTCAACCATTCAACTGTTAAACTATAAATATGCAGGATTTCTACATTTTCCTCAAACTTTTTATTGACATGTTTTACTTTTACCCTTCAGATATGTTGTAGTTATTTTTAGTTATTCTCCCCTTTAACAGATTGTATCTATATTATTCTACTTTTACACTTCAGATATTGTTTCATCTATTAGTAATGGTTCAAAAATGTTTTCAAACTGTTTTAATTCTAACTTATTCTTCCCTTTAAAGGAGTGTAACCGTTGTAAGCTGTCAGTTTTAAACTTATTTGAGTAGACTCAAGCTTTTCAATTCATTCATACTATTTAGTATCTCTTCAGATATTGTTTCATCTATATTAGTAATGGTTCAAAAAATGTTTTCAAACTGTTTTAAATAAATCTGAGTGCACTTTAACCTTTCAATTCATTCATACTATTCTTCACTAATTCAAGTAATTACCACCCAGTTCATACATCCTCCATCTTTCATCTTCTACTTTTACTCTTCAGATATTGTTTAACCTACATTAGTAATGGTTCAAAAATGTTTTCAAACTGTCAGTTTTAAGTAAATCTGAGTAGACTTCAGACTTTCAATTTCTTCATACTGATCTTCAACAATTCAAGTAATTTCAAACCATTTCGTATTCTTCATATATTATTTCATCTCTTCAAGATTTCTTCAGCAGTTTCTTAACTTAATTCAGCATAGTTTCAACAATTTATTCAGCTCATTCAGCTTCCAGCTTTCAGCATTCACCCGTATTTCCTTTAGGAAATGCATTCTCTAGTTAGGGTGAATGCTGAAAGCATTCACACTATTGTTATTCAAATCTTTATTATTATTATTAGGGTGAATGCTGAAAGCATTCACACTATTGTTATTCAAATCTTTATTATTATTAAAATTATTATTATTCTTACTTCTTCCCTTTTTTGGCCCTTAACTACTTCTTCATACTTTCTACTATTCAAACAATTCATATATCAAAACGTGCGGCTTCTTCAGGAGATCATGGGATGTATTCAACTTTTTCATATCATTCATACTTTTCAAAATATTCAAACTTTATTGAAAAAAATTTTCCCATAGGAATACATTGAAACGGTCTTCAAACTGTTCAAATCTTCTCCTTCTTTGAACTTCATTCGTTTCAACATACTTTCACCTACAGACTTCATTCCACTTTTAAAACGTTCACAAAACTTTCAAGTATTCACGTTTGATTCAACTTTTTCATATCTCCTACCATTATTGATCAGTACCCTTCAACTGTTCATGATCATTTTTTGACAAAATTCAAATTTAACATGGGAGTCAATGGCACGGAATGTTCAGAGCTAGAGTGGGGATGACATCAGCTAGAGTGACAGAGGGTCTAAAAATCCTCTGACACTTTGCTCTCTATCCTGTCACCACGGCCACAAATTTCACTCTGGACACATAATTTCCCCCACTTTGGTAGACAAACTTGTGCTGTGTCTCACAGTGTGCTCCAAAACGCAGAGAGACTAACAGAATTTAAACTCGGAGCCTCTAAGTGCAGCCAGTTCCCTCTCTTCCTCTCATTGACTCCCATTGTAAAGTAGGAGCAGATTTTCTGAGAAAAGCAGAAATGACCTCCTTATATTTCTTGCGACGGTGAGAAAAGTTTTTGCCCTACAAACATTTAATGCACATTGGCTCGCTCAGGAAGGTCTCCTTGCCCCGATAGTCATGACCAAATTCTGATAAGAGGTACGGTTCTCTTTTCAGAGGCTGTTGTTCGGGAGCTGCACAGAGCTCAAATCTCACTGCTCTGCTCTGTGTGGTGCAGACACAGAGAGAGAGACACACAGACACAGACAGACAGACAGACAGACAGACAGACAGACAGACAGACAGACAGACAGACAGACAGACAGACAGACAGACAGACAGACACACACACACACACACACACACACACACACACACACACACAGGCTTACAGCTCATAATCAGCCTCCAAATTAGTTCATATCTTTGATGGGAATTTTTAAACATCTCTAATAATTTATTTCTCTTACATACATTTCAGTTTATTCTTGTGAGGGAGATTTCAGGATTTGGAGCTTCTTCATGTCCTGACTTTCGGCTTTCCACCTCTTTAACCCTTTACTTTGAAGGACTTGAACTTTTTCTCATTAATTCCAACAATTCAGACCATTTCTCAATCATTTAAGGACTTTCACATTTTCATTCATAAATGTATATCTTCACACTCTTTTTTTTTTTTTTTTATTATTTTTTTACAATTATCTTAAAACAATTCTGGCATTTGCATCCATTCCATATCATTCAGCCCGCTTACAAGTTATAGACTTGAGGTATTGCTTCATCTTTATACATATTTGTTCATGCTTTCAAGCTGTTAATAATCTATTTATTTATTTGAGAAGACTTAAATGTTAATTTTTTCATACTAATCTTCAAAAATTCAAGCAATTTTCCAAACATTTCATACAAATTCGACATCCTTCTTATAAGTTTTTCTTTTTAATATTTTCTCACCTATTTCAGATTTCAACCATTCAACTGTTAAACTATAAATATGCAGGATTTCTACATTTTCCTCAAACTTTTTATTAACATGTTTTACTTTTACCCTTCAGATGTTGTAGTTATTATTTAGTTATTCTGCCCTACTTCTATATTATTCTACTTTTACACTTCAGATATTGTTTCATCTATATTAGTAATGGTTCAAAAAATGTTTTCAAACTGTTTTAAATAAATCTGAGTGCACTTTAACCTTTCAATTCATTCATACTATTCTTCACTAATTCAAGTAATTACCACCCATTTCATACATCCTCCATCTTTCATCTTCTACTTTTACTCTTCAGATATTGTTTAATCTACATTAGTAATGGTTCAAAAATGTTTTCAAACAGTCAGTTTTAAGTAAATCTGAGTAGACTTCAGACTTTCAATTTCTCCATACTGATCGTCAACAATTCAAGTAATTTCAAACCATTTCATACTCTTCATATATTGTTTCATCTCTTCAATATTTCTTCAGCAGTTTCTTAACTTAATTCATCATAGTTTCAACAATTTATTCAGCTCATTCAGCTTCCAGCTTCCAGCATTCACCCGTATTTCCTTCAGGAAATGCATTTTCTAGTTAGGGTGAATGCTGAAAGCATTCACACTATTGTTATTCAAATCTTTATTATTATTATTATTATTCTGTACACTTCTTCCGTTTTTCGGTCTTTAACTACTTCTTCATACTTTCTACTATTCAAACAATTCATATATCAAAACGTGCAGCTTCTTCAGGAGATCATTGGATCCATTCAACTTTTTCAATATCATTTATACTTTTCAAAATATTCAAACTTTATTGAAATTTTTTTCCCATAGGAATACATTGAAACTGTCTTCAAACTCTTAAAATCTTCTCCTCCTTTGAACTTCAACTGCTTCAACATACTTTCACCTACAGACCTCATTCAACTTTTAAAATGTTCACAAAACTTTCAAGTATTAATGTTGCATTCAACTTTTTCATATCTTCTACCATTATTGATCAGTACACTTCAACTGTTCATGATCATTTTTTGACAAAATTCAAATTTAACATGGGAGTCAATGGCACGGAATGTTCAGAGCTAGAGTGGGGATGACATCAGCTAGAGTGACAGAGGGTCTAAAAATCCTCTGACACTTTGCTCTCTATCCTGTCACCACGGCCACAAATTTCACTCTGGACACATAATTTCCCCCACTTTGGTAGACAAACTTGTGCTGTGTCTCACAGTGTGCTCCAAAACGCAGAGAGACTAACAGAATTTAAACTCGGAGCCTCTAAGTGCAGCCAGTTCCCTCTCTTCCTCTCATTGACTCCCATTGAAAAGTAGGAGCAGATTTTCTGAGAAAAGCAGAAATGACCTCCTTATATTTCTTGCGACTGTGAGAAAAGTTTTTGCCCTACAAACATTTAATGCACATTGGCTCGCTCAGGAAGGTCTCCTTGCCCCGATAGTCATGACCAAATTCTGATAAGAGGTACGGTTCTCTTTTCAGAGGCTGTTGTTCGGGAGCTGCACAGAGCTCAAATCTCACTGCTTTGCTCTGTGTGGTGCAGACACAGAGAGAGAGACACACAGAGACAGACAGACAGACAGACAGACAGACAGACAGACAGACACACACACACACACACACACACACACACACAGGCTTACAGCTCATAATCAGCCTCCAAATTAGTTCATATCTTTGATGGGAATTTTTAAACATCTCTAATAATTTATTTCTCTTACATACATTTCAGTTTATTCTTGTGAGGGAGATTTCAGGATTTGGAGCTTCTTCATGTCCTGACTTTCGGCTTTCCACCTCTTTAACCCTTTACTTTGAAGGACTTGAACTTTTTCTCATTAATTCCAACAATTCAGACCATTTCTCAATCATTTAAGGACTTTCACATTTTCATTCATAAATGTATATCTTCACACTCTTTTTTTTTTTTTTTTTTTTTTTTACAATTATCTTAAAACAATTCTGGCATTTGCATCCATTCCATATCATTCAGCCCGCTTACAAGTTATAGACTTGAGGTATTGCTTCATCTTTATACATATTTGTTCATGCTTTCAAGCTGTTAATAATCAATTTATTTATTTGAGAAGACTTAAATGTTAATTTTTTCATACTAATCTTCAAAAATTCAAGCAATTTTCCAAACATTTCATACAAATTCGACATCCTTCTTATAAGTTTTTCTTTTTAATATTTTCTCAAGTATTTCAGATTTCAACCATTCAACTGTTAAACTATAAATATGCAGGATTTCTACATTTTCCTCAAACTTTTTATTAACATGTTTTACTTTTACCCTTCAGATGTTGTAGTTATTTTTTAGTTATTCTGCCCTACTTCTATATTATTCTACTTTTACACTTCAGATATTGTTTCATCTATATTAGTAATGGTTCAAAAAATGTTTTCAAACTGTTTTAAATAAAACAGTGCACTTTAACCTTTCAATTCATTCATACTATTCTTCACTAATTCAAGTAATTACCACCCATTTCATACATCCTCCATCTTTCATCTTCTACTTTTACTTTTCAGATATTGTTTAATCTACATTAGTAATGGTTCAAAAATGTTTTCAAACTGTCAGTTTTAAGTAAATCGGAGTATACTTCAGACTTTCAATTTCTTCATACTGATCGTCAACAATTGAAGTAATTTCAAACCATTTCATACTCTTCATATATTGTTTCATCTCTTCAAGATTTCTTCAGCAGTTTCTTAACTTAATTCATCATAGTTTCAACAATTTATTCAGCTCATTCAGCTTCCAGCTTCCAGCATTCACCCGTATTTCCTTCAGGAAATGCATTTTCTAGTTATTATTATTATTCTATCTTCCCTTTTTTGACCCTTAACTACTTCTTCATACTTTCTACTATTCAAACAATTCATATATCAAAACGTGCGTCTTCTTCAGGAGATTAAGGGGTACATTCAACTTTTTCATATCATTCATACTTTTCAAAATATTCAAACTTTATTGAAAAATTTTTCCCATAGGAATACATTGAAACGGGCTTCAAACTCTTAAAATCTTCTCCTTCTTTGAACTTCAACTGCTTCAACATACTTTCACCTACAGACTTCATTCAACTTTTAAAACGTTCACAAAACTTTCAAGTATTCACGGTACATTCAACTTTTTCATATCTTCTACCATTATTGATCAGTACCCTTCAACTGTTCATGATCATTTTTTGACAAAATTCAAATTTAACATGGGAGTCAATGGCACGGAATGTTCAGAGCTAGAGTGGAGATGACATCAGCTAGAGTGACAGAGAGTCTAAAAATCCTCTGACACTTTGCTCTCTATCCTGTCGGCACGGCCACAAATTTCACTCTAGACACAAAATTTCCCCCACTTTGGTAGACAAACTTGTGCTGTGTCTCACAGTGTGCTCGAAAACGCAGAGAGACTAACAGAATTTAAACTCGGAGCCTCTAAGTGCAGCCAGTTCCCTCTCTTCCTCTCATTGACTCCCATTGAAAAGTAGGAGCAGATTTTCTGAGAAAAGCAGAAATGACCTCCTTATATTTCTTGCGATTGTGAGAAAAGTTTTTGCCCTACAAACATTTAATGCACATTGGCTCGCTCAGGAAGGTCTCCTTGCCCCGATAGTCATGACCACATTCTGGTAAGAGGTACGGTTCTCTTTTCAGAGGCTGTTGTTCGGGAGCTGTACCGAGCTCAAATCTCACTGCTCTGCTCTGTGTGGTGCAGACACAGAGAGAGAGACACACACACAAACACACAGACACACTGGCTTACAGCTCATAATCAGCCTCTAAATGAGTTCATATCTTTGAGGGGAATTTTTAAACATCTCTAATAATTTATTTCTCTTACATACATTTCAGTTTATTCTCATAATGGAGATTTCAGGATTAGGAGCTTCTTCATGTCCTGACTTTCCTCTTTAACCCTTTACTTTGAAGGACTTGAACTTTTTCTCATTAATTCCAACAATTCAGACCATTTATCAACCATTTAAGGACTTTCACATTTTTCATTTATAAATGTATATCTTCACACTCTTTTTTTTATACACTTGTCGTAAACAATTCTGGCATTTGCATCCATTCCATATCATTCAGCCTCCTGCTCACAAGTTATAGCCTACACTTCAGGTATTGCTTCATCTTTATACACATTTGTTCAACAAATTCTTTCAAGCTGTTAATAATATATTTATTTATTTGAGAAGACTTAAATGTTAATTTTTTCATACTAATCTTAACAAATTCGAGCAATTTTCCAAATATTTCATACAAATTCGACATCCTTCTTATAAGTTTTACTTTTTAATATTTTCTTACCTAATTCAGATTTCAACCATTCAACTGTTAAACTATAAATTTGCAGGATTTCTACATTTTCCTCAAACTTTTTATTAACATGTTTAACTTTTACCCTTCAGATATGTTGTAGTTATTTTTAGTTATTCTGCCCTTTAACGGATTGTAACTATTCTACTTTTACACTTCAGATATTGTTTCATCTATATTAGTAATGGTTCAAAAAATGTTTTCAAACTGTTTCAAATAAATTGTGCACTTTAACCTTTCAATTCATTCATACTATTCTTCACTAATTCAAGTAATTAGCACCCATTTCATACATCCTTCATCTTTCATCTTCTACTTTTACTATTCAGATATTGTTTAATCTACATTAGTAATGGTTCAAAAATGTTTTCAAACTGTCAGTTTTAAGTAAATCTGAGTAGACTTCAGACTTTCAATTTCTTCATACTGATCTTCAACAATTTTTCCACCTCTTTTCCACCTCATTCATACTATTCTTTACCAATTCAAGTAATTACCACCCATTTCATACATCCTCCAGCTTTCATCTTCTACTTTTACTCTTTAGATATTGTTTCATTTATATTAGTAATGGTTCAAAAAATGTTTTCAAACTGTTTTAAATAAATCTGAGTGCACTTTAACCTTTCAATTCATTCATACTATTCTTCACTAATTCAAGTAATTAGCGCCCATTTCATACATCCTCCATCTTTCATCTTCTACTTTTACCATTCAGATATTGTTTAATCTACATTAGTAATGGTTCAAAAATGTTTTCAAACTGTCAGTGTTAAGTAAATCTGAGTAGACTTCAGACTTTCAATTTCTTCATACTGATCTTCAACAATTCAAGTAATTTCAAACCATTTCATACTCTTCATATATTCAAGATTTCTTCAGCAGTTTCTTAACTTAATTCAGCATAGTTTCAACAATTTATTCAGCTCATTCAGCTTCCAGCTTTCAGCATTCACCCGTATTTCCTTTAGGAAATGCATTCTCTAGTTAGGGTGAATGCTGAAAGCATTCACACTATTGTTATTCAAATCTTTATTATTATTATTAGGGTGAATGCTGAAAGCATTCACACTATTGTTATTCAAATCTTTATTATTATTATTAGGGTGAATGCTGGAAGCATTCACACTATTGTTATTCAAATCTTTATTATTAGGGTGAATGCTGGAAGCATTCACACTATTGTTATTCAAATCTTTATTAATATTATTATTATTCTTACTTCTTCTTCCCTTTTTCGGTCTTCAACTACTTCTCCATACTTCATAACATTCAAACAATTCATATATCAAAACGTGCAGCTTCTTCAGGAGATTCCGGCTTGTATTCAACTTTTTCATATCATTCATACTTTTCAAAATATTCAAACTTTATTGAAATTTTTTTCCCATAGGAATACATTGAAACGGTCTTCAAACTCTTAAAATCTTCTCCTTCTTTGAACTTCAACTGCTTCAACATACTTTCACCTACAGACCTCATTCAACTTTTAAAATGTTCACAAAACTTTCAAGTATTCATGTTGCATTCAACTTTTTCATATCTTCTACCATTATTGATCAGTACCCTTCAACTGTTCATGATCATTTTTTGACAAAATTCAAATTTAACATGGGAGTCAATGGCACGGAATGTTCAGAGCTAGAGTGGTGATGACATCAGCTAGAGTGACAGAGAGTCTAAAAATCCTCTGACACTTTGCTCTCTAACCTGTCACCACGGCCACAAATTTCACTTTAGACACATAATTTCCCCCACTTTGGTAGACAAACTTGTGCTGTGTCTGACAGTGTGCTCGAAAACGCAGAGAGACTAACAGAATTTAAACTCGGAGCCTCTAAGTGCAGCCAGTTCCCTCTCTTCCTCTCATTGACTCCCATTGAAAAGTAGGAGCAGATTTTCTGAGAAAAGCAGAAATGACCTCCTTCTCTTTCCTGCGACTGTGAGAAAAGTTTTTGCCCTACAAACATTTAATGCACATCACCACACTCAGGAAGGTCTCCTTGCCCCGATAGTCATGACCATATTCTGATATGAGGTACGGTTCTCTTTTCAGAGGCTGTTGTTCGGGAGCTCTACCGAGCTCAAATCTCACTGCTCTGCTCTGTGTGGTGCAGACACAGAGAGAGAGAGACACACACACACAGACAGACAGACAGACAGACAGACAGACACACACACACACAGACAGACACACAGACACACTGGCTTACAGCTCATAATCAGCCTCTTAATGAGTTAATATCTTTGAGGGGAATTTTTAAACATCTCTAATAATCTATTTCTCTTACATACATTTCAGTTTATTCTTGTGAGGGAGATTTCAGGATTTGGAGCTTCTTCATGTCCTGACTTTCCTCTTTAACTCTTTACTTTGAAGGACTTTAACTTTTTCTCATTAATTCCAACAATTCAGACCATTTCTCAACCATTTAAGGACTTTCCTTTCATATATTCCATATCATTCAGCCTCCTGCTTACAAGTTATAGACTTGAGGTATTGCTTCATCTTTATACATATTTGTTCAACAAATGCTTTCAAGCTGTTAATAATATATTTATTTATTTGAGAAGACTTAAATGTTAATTTTTTCATACTAATCTTCAGAAATTCAAGCAATTTTCCAAACATTTCATACAAATTCGACATCCTTCTTATAAGTTTTACTTTTTAATATTTTCTCACCTATTTCCGATTTCAACCATTCAACTATTAAACTATAAATTTGCAGGATTTCTACATTTTCCTCAAACTTTTTATTAACATGTTTAACTTTTACCCTTCAGATATGTTGTAGTTATTTTTAGTTATTCTGCCCTTTAACGGATTGTAACTATTCTACTTTTACACTTCAGATATTGTTTCATCTATATTAGTAATGGTTCAAAAAATGTTTTCAAACTGTTTCAAATAAATTGTGCACTTTAACCTTTCAATTCATTCATACTGTTCTTCACTAATTCAAGTAATTAGCACCCATTTCATACATCCTCCATCTTTCATCTTCTACTTTTACTCTTCAGATATTGTTTAATCTACATTAGTAATGGTTCAAAATTTTTTTCAAACTGTCAGTTTTAAGTAAATCTGAGTAGACTTCAGACTTTCAATTTTCTTCATACTGATCTTCAACAATTTTTCCACCTCTTTTCCACCTCATTCATACTATTCTTTACCAATTCAAGTAATTACCACCCATTTCATACATCCTCCAGCTTTCATCTTCTACTTTTACTCTTTAGATATTGTTTCATCTATATTAGTAATGGTTCAAAAAATGTTTTCAAACTGTTTTAAATAAATCTGAGTGCACTTTAACCTTTCAATTCATTCATACTATTCTTCACTAATTCAAGTAATTAGCACCCATTTCATACATCCTCCAGCTTTCATCTTCTACTTTTACTCTTTACATATTGTTTCATCTATATTAGTAATGGTTCAAAAAATGTTTTCAAACTGTTTTAAATAAATCTGAGTGCACTTTAACATTTCAATTCATTCATACTGTTCTTCACTAATTCAAGTAATTACCACCCATTTCATACATCCTCCATCTTTCATCTTCTACTTTTACTATTCAGATATTGTTTAATCTACATTAGTAATGGTTCAAAAATGTTTTCAAACTGTCAGTTTTAAGTAAATCTGAGTAGACTTCAGACTTTCAATTTCTTCATACTGATCTTCAACAATTCAAGTAATTTCAAACCATTTCATACTCTTCATATATTGTTTCATCTCTTCAAGATTTCTTCAGCAGTTTCTTAACTTAATTCAGCATAGTTTCAACAATTTATTCAGCTCATTCAGCTTCCAGCTTTCAGCATTCACCCGTATTTCCTTCAGGAAATGCATTTTCTAGTTATTATTATTCTTACTTCTTCTTCCCTTTTTCGGTCTTCAACTACTTCTCCATACTTCATAACATTCAAACAATTCATATATCAAAACGTGCGGCTTCTTCAGGAGATTATAGGACCCATTCAACTTTTTTCATATCATTCATACTTTTCAAAATATTCAAACTTTATTGAACTTTTTTTCCCATAGGAATACATTGAAACGGTCTTCAAACTGTTCAAATCTTCTCCTTCTTTGAACGTCAACTGCTTCAACATACTTTGACCTACAGACTTCATTCAACTTTTAAAACGTTCACAAAACTTTCAAGTATTCATGGTACATTCAACTTTTTCATATCTTCTACCATTATTGATCAGTACCCTTCAACTGTTCATGATCATTTTTTGACCAAATTCAAATTTAACATGCAAGTCAATGGCACGGAATGTTCAGAGCTAGAGTGGCGATGACATCAGCTAGAGTGACAGAGGGTCTAAAAATCCTCTGACACTTTGCTCTCTATCCTGTCGCCACGGCCACAAATTTCACTCTAGACACAAAATTTCCCCCACTTTGGTAGACAAACTTGTGCTGTGTCTCACAGTGTGCTCGAAAACGCAGAGAGACTAACAGAATTTAAACTCGGAGCCTCTAAGTGCAGCCAGTTCCCTCTCTTCCTCTCATTGACTCCCATTGAAAAGTAGGAGCAGATTTTCTGAGAAAAGTAGAAATGACCTCCTTATCTTTCCTGCGACTGTGAGAAAAGTTTTTGCCCTACAAACATTTAATGCACATCACCACACTCAGGAAGGTCTCCTTGCCCCGATAGTCATGACCACATTCTGATATGAGGTACGGTTCTCTTTTCAGAGGCTGTTGTTCGGGAGCTGCACCGAGCTCAAATCTCACTGTTCTGCTCTGTGTGGTGCAGACACAGAGAGAGAGAGACACACACACATAGAGACACACTGGCTTACAGCTCATAATCAGCCTCTAAATGAGTTCATATCTTTGAGGGGAATTTTTAAACATCTCTAATAATCTATTTCTCTTACATACATTTCAGTTTATTCTTGTGAGGGAGATTTCAGGATTTGGAGCTTCTTCTTGTCCTGACTTTTGGCTTTTCCACCTCTTTAACCCTTTACTTGAAGGACTTGAACTTTTTCTGCCATTTGCATCCATTCCATATCATTCAGCCTCCTGCTTACAAGTTATAGACTTGAGGTATTGCTTCATCTTTATACATATTTGTTCATGCTTTCAAGCTGTTAATAATCAATTTATTTATTTGAGAAGACTTAAATGTTATTTTTTTCATACTAATCTTCAAAAATTCAAGCAATTTTCCAAACATTTCATACAAATTCAACATCCTTCTTATAAGTTTTTCTTTTTAATATTTTCTCACCTATTTCAGATTTCAACCATTCAACTGTTAAACTATAAATATGCAGGATTTCTACATTTTCCTCAAACTTTTTATTAACATGTTTTACTTTTACCCTTCAGATGTTGTAGTTATTTTTTAGTTATTCTGCCCTACTTCTATATTATTCTACTTTTACACTTCAGATATTGTTTCATCTATATTAGTAATGGTTCAACAAATGTTTTCAAACTGTTTTAAATAAATCTGAGTGCACTTTAACCTTTCAATTCATTCATACTATTATTCACTAATTCAAGTAATTACCACCCATTTCATACATCCTCCATCTTTCATCTTCTACTTTTACTCTTCAGATATTGTTTAATCTACATTAGTAATGGTTCAAAAATGTTTTCAAACTGTCAGTTTTAAGTAAATCGGAGTCGACTTCAGACTTTCAATTTCTTCATACTGATCTTCAACAATTCAAGTAATTTCAAACCATTTCATACTCTTCATATATTATTTCATCTCTTCAAGATTTCTTCAGCAGTTTCTTAACTTAATTCAGCATAGTTTCAACAATTTATTCAGCTCATTCAGCTTCCAGCTTTCAGCATTCACCCGTATTTCCTTCAGGAAATGCATTTTCTAGTTATTATTCTATCTTCCCTTTTTTGACCCTTAACTACTTCTTCATACTTCCTACTATTCAAACAATTCATATATCAAAACGTGCGTCTTCTTCAGGAGATTAAGGGGTACATTCAACTTTTTCATATCATTCATACTTTTCAAAATATTCAAACTTTATTGAAAAATTTTTCCCATAGGAATACATTGAAACGGGCTTCAAACTCTTAAAATCTTCTCCTTCTTTGAACTTCAACTGCTTCAACATACTTTCACCTACAGACTTCATTCAACTTTTAAAACGTTCACAAAACTTTCAAGTATTCACGGTACATTCAACTTTTTCATATCTTCTACCATTATTGATCAGTACCCTTCAACTGTTCATGATCATTTTTTGACAAAATTCAAATTTAACATGCAAGTCAATGGCACGGAATGTTCAGAGCTAGAGTGCTGATGACATCAGCTAGAGTGACAGAGAGTCTAAAAATCCTCTGACACTTTGCTCTCTATCCTGTCGGCACGGCCACAAATTTCACTCTAGACACATAATTTCCCCCACTTTGGTAGACAAACTTGTGCTGTGTCTCACAGTGTGCTCGAAAACGACGAGAGACTAACAGAATTTAAACTCGGAGCCTCTAAGTGCAGCCAGTTCCCTCGCTTCCTCTCATTGACTCCCATTGAAAAGTAGGAGCAGATTTTCTGAGAAAAGCAGAAATGACCTCCTTCTCTTTCCTGCGACTGTGAGAAAAGTTTTTGCCCTACAAACATTTAATGCACATTGGCTCGCTCAGGAAGGTCTCCTTGCCCCGATAGTCATGACCACATTCTGGTAAGAGGTACGGTTCTCTTTTCAGAGGCTGTTGTTCGGAGCTGCACAGAGCTCAAATCTCACTGCTCTGCTCTGTGTGGTGCAGACACAGAGAGAGAGAGAGACACACACACACAGACAGAGAGACACACAACCACAGAGACACACTGGCTTACAGCTCATAATCAGCCTCTAAATGTGTTCATATCTTTGAGGGGAATTTTTAAACATCTCTAATAATACAATAATACAATAATACAATAATAATACATTTCAGTTTATGAAATGTAATGGAGATTTCAGGATTTGGAGCTTCTTCATGTCCTGACTTTCCTCTTTAACCCTTTACTTTGAAGGACTTGAACTTTTTCTCATTAATTCCAACAATTCAGACCATTTCTCAACCATTTAAGGACTTTCACATTTTTCATTTATAAATGTATATCTTCACACTCTTTTTTTTATACACTTGTCTTAAACAATTCTGGCATTTGCATCCATTCCATATCATTCAGCCAGCCTCCTGCTCACAAGTTATACACTTCAGGTATTGCTTCATCTTTATACATATTTGTTCAACAAATGCTTTCAAGCTGTTAATAATATATTTATTTATTTGAGAAGACTTAAATGTTAATTTTGTCATACTAATCTTCAAAAATTCAAGCAATTTTCCAAACACTTCATACAAATTCGACATCCTTCTTATAAGTTTTACTTTTTAATATTTTCTTACCTATTTCAGATTTCAACCATTCAACTGTTAAACTATAAATATGCAGGATTTCTACATTTTCCTCAAACTTTTTATTAACATGTTTTACTTTTACCCTTCAGATATGTTGTAGTTATTGTTAGTTATTCTTCCCTTTAACGGATTGTAACTACTTCTATATTATTCTACTTTTATACTTCAGATATTGTTTCATCTATAATGGTTCAAAAATGTTTTCAAACTGTTTTAAATAAATCTGAGTGCACTTTAACCTTTCAATTTCTTCATACTATTCTTCACTAATTCAAGTAATTAGCACCCATTTCATACATCCTCCATCTTTCATCTTCTACTTTTACTATTCAGATATTGTTTCATCTATATTAGTAATGGTTCAACAATGTTTTCAAGCTGTCAGTTTTATATACGAGTAGACTTCAGCCTTTCAATTTATTCATACTAATCTTCAACAATTCAAGTTGAAATCACCTATTACCTATTACAAAGCCATGGATTTTTACATTTCCCCTTAAATGACTTAAATGTTAATTTTTTCATACTAATCTTCAAAAATTCAAGCAATTTTCCAAACATTTCATACAAATTCGACATCCTTCTTATAAGTTTTACTTTTTAATATTTTCTCACCTATTTCAGATTTCAACCATTCAACTGTTAAACTATAAATATGCAGGATTTCTACATTTTCCTCAAACTTTTTATTAACATGTTTAACTTTTACCCTTCAGATATGTTGTAGTTATTTTTAGGTATTCTGTCCTCTAATGGATTGTAACTACTTCTATATTATTCTACTTTTACACTTCAGATATTGTTTCATATATATTAGCAATGGTTCAAAAAATGTTTTCAAACTGTTTTAAATAAATCTGAGTGCACTTTAACCTTTCAATTCAT
Source organism: Trachurus trachurus (assembly GCF_905171665.1). Lineage (NCBI taxonomy): Eukaryota > Metazoa > Chordata > Actinopteri > Carangiformes > Carangidae > Trachurus > Trachurus trachurus. The sequence goes on along the minus strand of NW_028155221.1, from coordinate 80,540 downwards.
TCATACTATTCTTCACTAATTCAAGTAATTAGCACCCATTTCATACATCCTCCATCTTTCATCTTCTACTTTTACCATTCAGATATTGTTTAATCTACATTAGTAATGGACAATTTCATAATCTTCATATATTCAAGATTTCTTCAGCAGTTTCTTAACTTAATTCAGCATAGTTTCAACAATTTATTCAGCTCATTCAGCTTCCAGCTTTCAGCATTCACCCGTATTTCCTTTAGGAAATGCATTCTCTAGTTATTATTCTATCTTCCCTTTTTTGACCCTTAACTACTTCTTCATACTTTCTACTATTCAAACAATTCATATATCAAAACGTGCGTCTTCTTCAGGAGATTCCGGCTTACATTCAACTTTTTCATATCATTCATACTTTTCAAAATATTCAAACTTTATTGAAAATTTTTTCCCATAGGAATACATTGAAACGGTCTTCAAACTCTTAAAATCTTCTCCTTCTTTGAACTTCAACTGCTTCAACATACTTTCACCTACAGACTTCATTCAACTTTTAAAACGTTCACAAAACTTTCAAGTATTCACGGTATATTCAACTTTTTCATATCTTCTACCGTTATTGATCAGTACACTTCAACTGTTCATGATAATTTTTTGACAAAATTCAAATTTAACATGGGAGTCAATGGCACGGAATGTTCAGAGCTAGAGTGGTGATGACATCAGCTAGAGTGACAGAGGTTCAAAAAATCCTCTGACACTTTGCTCTCTAACCTGTCGGCACGGCCACAAATTTCACTCTAGACACAAAATTTCCCCCACTTTGGTAGACAAACTTGTGCTGTGTCTGACAGTGTGCTCGAAAACGCAGAGAGACTAACAGAATTTAAACTCGGAGCCTCTAAGTGCAGCCAGTTCCCTCTCTTCCTCTCATTGACTCCCATTGAAAAGTAGGAGCAGATTTTCTGAGAAAAGCAGAAATGACCTCCTTATATTTCTTGCGACTGTGAGAAAAGTTTTTGTCCTACAAACATTTAATGCACATTGGCTCGCTCAGGAAGGTCTCCTTGCCCCGATAGTCATGACCACATTCTGATAAAAGGTACGGTTCTCTTTTCAGAGGCTGTTGTTCGGAGCTGCACCGAGCTCAAATCTCACTGCTCTGCTCTGTGTGGTGCAGCCACAGAGAGAGAGAGAGACACACACACACAGAGAGACACACACACACAGAGAGATACACAAACACACAGACACAGCGAGACAGACACAAACACACAGACACACTGGCTTACAGCTCATAATCAGCCTCTAAATGAGTTCATATCTTTGAGGGGAATTTTTAAACATCTCTAATAATTTATTTCTCTTACATACATTTCAGTTTATTCTCGTAATGGAGATTTCAGGATTAGGAGGATTTTCAGGATTTGGAGCTTCTTCATGTGCTGACTTTAGACTTTTCCACCTTCAATCCTTACATTTTACTTTGAAGGACTTTTCCCTCATTAATTCCAACAATTCAGGCCATTTCTCAACCATGTAAGGAGTTTCACATTTTTCATTCATAAATGTATATTTTCACACTATTTTTTACACTTATTTATTATTATTATTATTATTATTATTATTATTATTATTATTATTATTATTATTATTATTATTATTATTATTATTATTATTATTTATTAATTATTCTTGCATTTGCATCCATTCCATATCATTCAGCCTCTTGCTTACAAGTTATAGGCTACTCTTCAGGTATTGCTTCATCTTTATTTATATTTGTTCAAGAAATGCTTTCAAGCTGTTAATATATTTATTCATTTGAGTAGATTAAAATGTTAATTTTTTCACACCAATCTTCAAAAAATTTGAGTAATTTTCCAAACATTTCATACAAATTCGACATCCTTCTTATAAGTTTAACTTTTTAATATTTTCTCACCTATTTCAGATTTCAACCATTCAACTGTTAAACTATAAATATGCAGGATTTCTACATTTTCCTCAAACTTTTTATTAACATGTTTTACTTTTACCCTTCAGATATGTTGTAGTTATTTTTAGTTATTCTGCCCTTTAACGGATTGTAACTACTTCTATATTCTACTTTTACACTTCAGATATTGTTTCATCTATATTAGTAATGGTTCAAAAAATGTTTTCAAACTATTTTAAATAAATCTGAGTGCACTTTAACCTTTCAATTCATTCATACTATTTTTCACTAATTCAAGTAATTACCACCCATTTCATACATCCTCCAGCTTTCATCTTCTACTTTTACTCTTTACATATTGTTTAATCTACATTAGTAATGGTTCAAAAATGTTTTCAAACTGTCAGTTTTAAATACTGTAGTATATTGAGTAGACTTCAGACTTTCAATTTCTTCATACTGATCTTCAACAATTCAAGTAATTTCAAACCATTTCATACTCTTCATATATTGTTTCATCTCTTCAGGATTTCTTCAGCAGTTTCTTAACTTAATTCAGCATAGTTTCAACAATTTATTCAGCTCATTCAGCTTCCAGCTTTCAGCATTCACCCGTATTTCCTTTAGGAAATGCATTCTCTAGTTAGGGTGAATGCTGAAAGCATTCACACTATTGTTATTCAAATCTTTATTATTATTATTATTATTCTATCTTCCCTTTTTTGACCCTTAACTACTTCTTCATACTTTCTACTATTCAAACAATTCATATATCAAAACGTGCGTCTTCTTCAGGAGATTCCGGCTTACATTCAACTTTTTCATATCATTCATACTTTTCAAAATATTCAAACTTTATTGAAAATTTTTTCCCATAGGAATACATTGAAACGGTCTTCAAACTCTTAAAATCTTCTCCTTCTTTGAACTTCAACTGCTTCAACATACTTTCACCTACAGACTTCATTCAACTTTTAAAACGTTCACAAAACTTTCAAGTATTCATGGTACATTCAACTTTTTCATATCTTCTACCATTATTGATCAGTACCCTTCAACTGTTCATGATCATTTTTTGACAAAATTCAAATTTAACATGCAAGTCAATGGCACGGAATGTTCAGAGCTAGAGTGGTGATGACATCAGCTAGAGTGACAGAGGTTCAAAAAATCCTCTGACACTTTGCTCTCTATCCTGTCGGCACGGCCACAAATTTCACTCTAGACACATAATTTCCCCCACTTTGGTAGACAAACTTGTGCTGTGTCTCACAGTGTGCTCGAAAACGCAGAGAGACTAACAGAATTTAAACTTGGAGCCTCTAAGTGCAGCCAGTTCCCTCTCTTCCTCTCATTGACTCCCATTGAAAAGTAGGAGCAGATTTTCTGAGAAAAGCAGAAATGACCTCCTTATATTTCTTGCGACTGTGAGAAAAGTTTTTGCCCTACAAACATTTAATGCACATTGGCTCGCTCAGGAAGGTCTCCTTGCCCCGATAGTCATGACCACATTCTGGTAAGAGGTACGGTTCTCTTTTCAGAGGCTGTTGTTCGGAGCTGCACAGAGCTCAAATCTCACTGCTCTGCTCTGTGTGGTGCAGACACAGAGAGAGACACACACAAACACACAGACACACACTGGCTTACAGCTCATAATCAGCCTCTGAATGAGTTCATATCTTTGAGGGGAATTTTTAAACATCTCTAATAATTTATTTCTCTTACATTTCAGTTTATTCTTGTAATGGAGATTTCAGGATTTGGAGCTTCTTCATGTCCTGACTTTCCTCTTTAACCCTTTACTTTGAAGGACTTTAACTTTTTCTCATTAATTCCAACAATTCAGACCATTTCTCAACCATTTAAGGACTTTCACATTTTTCATTTATGAATTATATCTTCACACTTTTTTTTTTTTTTTTTTTTTTTACACTTGTCTTAAACAATTCTGGCATTTGCATCCATTCCATATCATTCAGCCTCCTGCTCACAAGTTATACACTTCAGGTATTGCTTCATCTTTATACATATTTGTTCATGCTTTCAAGCTGTTCATAATATATATATTTATTTGAGAAGACTTAAATGTTAATTTTTTCATACTAATCTTCAAAAATTCAAGCAATTTTCCAAACACTTCATACAAATTCGACATCCTTCTTATAAGTTTTACTTTTTAATATTTTCTCACCTATTTCCGATTTCAACCATTCAACTATTAAACTATAAATTTGCAGGATTTCTACATTTTCCTCAAACTTTTTATTAACATGTTTAACTTTTACCCTTCAGATATGTTGTAGTTATTTTTAGTTATTCTGCCCTTTAACGGATTGTAACTATTCTACTTTTACACTTCAGATATTGTTTCATCTATATTAGTAATGGTTCAAAAAATGTTTTCAAACTGTTTCAAATAACTTGTGCACTTTAACCTTTCAATTCATTCATACTATTCTTCACAAATTCAAGTAACTAGCACCCATTTCATACATCCTCCATCTTTCATCTTCTACTTTTACTATTCAGATATTGTTTAATCTACATTAGTAATGGTTCAAAAATGTTTTCAAACTGTCAGTGTTAAGTAAATCTGAGTAGACTTCAGACTTTCAATTTCTTCATACTGATCTTCAACAATTTTTCCACCTCTTTTCCACCTCATTCATACTATTCTTTACCAATTCAAGTAATTGCCACCCATTTCATACATCCTCCAGCTTTCATCTTCTACTTTTACTCTTTAGATATTGTTTCATCTATATTAGTAATGGTTCAAAAAATGTTTTCAAACTGTTTTAAATAAATTGTGCACTTTAACCTTTCAATTCATTCATACTATTCTTCACAAATTCAAGTAATTAGCACCCATTTAATACATCCTCCAGCTTTCATCTTCTACTTTTACTCTTTACATATTGTTTAATCTATATTAGTAATGGTTCAAAAAATGTTTTCAAACTGTTTTAAATAAATCTGAGTGCACTTTAACCTTTCAATTCATTCATACTATTCTTCACTAATTCAATTAATTAGCACCCATTTCATATCCTCCATCTTTCATCTTCTACTTTTACCATTCAGATATTGTTTAATCTACATTAGTAATGGTTCAAAAATGTTTTCAAACTGTCAGTGTTAAGTAAATCTGAGTAGACTTCAGACTTTCAATTTCTTCATACTGATCTTCAACAATTCAAGTAATTTCAAACCATTTCATACTCTTCATATTCAAGATTTCTTCAGCAGTTTCTTAACTTAATTCAGCATAGTTTCAACAATTTATTCAGCTCATTCAGCTTCCAGCTTTCAGCATTCACCCGTATTTCCTTTAGGAAATGCATTCTCTAGTTAGGGTGAATGCTGAAAGCATTCACACTATTGTTATTCAAATCTTTATTATTATTATTCTATCTTCCCTTTTTTGGCCCTTAACTACTTCTTCATACTTTCTACTATTCAAACAATTCATATATCAAAACGTGCGTCTTCTTCTGGAGATTATGGGGTATATTCAACTTTTTCATATCATTCTTACTTTTCAAAATATTCAAACTTTATTGAAAGTTTTTTTCCCATAGGAATACATTGAAACGGTCTTCAAACTCTTAAAATCTTCTCCTCCTTTGAACTTCAACTGCTTCAACATACTTTCACCTACAGACTTCATTCCACTTTTAAAACGTTCACAAAACGTTCAAGTATTCACGGTATATTCAACTTTTTCATATCTTCTACCGTTATTGATCAGTACACTTCAACTGTTCATGATCATTTTTTGACTAAATTCAAATTTAACATGGGAGTCAATGGCACGGAATGTTCAGAGCTAGAGTGGTGATGACATCAGCTAGAGTGACAGAGGTTCAAAAAATCCTCTGACACTTTGCTCTCTATCCTGTCGGCACGGCCACAAATTTCACTCTAGACACATAATTTCCCCCAATTTGGTAGACAAACTTGTGCTGTGTCTGACAGTGTGCTCGAAAACGCAGAGAGACTAACAGAATTTAAACTCGGAGCCTCTAAGTGCAGCCAGTTCCCTCTCTTCCTCTCATTGACTCCCATTGAAAAGTAGGAGCAGATTTTCTGAGAAAAGCAGAAATGACCTCCTTATATTTCCTGCGACTGTGAGAAAAGTTTTTGCCCTACAAACATTTAATGCACATCGGCTCGCTCAGGAAGGTCTCCTTGCCCCAATAGTCATGACCACATTTTGATAAGAGTTACGGTTCTCTTTTCAGAGGCTGTTGTTCGGGAGCTGTACCGAGCTCAAATCTCACTGCTCTGCTCTGTGTGGTGCAGACACAGACAGAGAGAGACACACACACACACAGATACACTGGCTTAGAGCTCATAATCAGCCTCTAAATGAGTTCATATCTTTGAGGGGAATTTTTAAACATCTCTAATAATTTATTTCTCTTACATACATTTCAGTTTATTCTCGTAATGGAGATTTCAGGATTAGGAGCTTCTTCATGTCCTGACTTTCCTCTTTAACCCTTTACTTTGAAGGACTTGAACTTTTTCTCATTAATTCCAACAATTCAGACCATCTATCAACCATTTAAGGACTTTCACATTTTTCATTTATAAATGTATATCTTCACACTCTTTTTTTTATACACTTGTCTTAAACAATTCTGGCATTTGCATCCATTCCATATCATTCAGCCTCCTGCTCACAAGTTATACACTTCAGGTATTGCTTCATCTTCATACACATTTGTTCAACAAATTCTTTCAAGCTGTTAATAATATATTTATTTATTTGAGAAGACTTAAATGTTATTTTTTTCATACTAATCTTCACAAATTCGAGCAATTTTCCAAACATTTCATACAAATTCGACATCCTTCTTATAAGTTTTACTTTTTAATATTTTCTCACCTATTTCAGATTTCAACCATTCAACTATTAAACTATAAATTTGCAGGATTTCTACATTTTCCTCAAACTTTTTATTAACATGTTTAACTTTTACCCTTCAGATATGTTGTAGTTATTTTTAGTTATTCTGCCCTTTAACGGATTGTAACTATTCTACTTTTACACTTCAGATATTGTTTCATCTATATTAGTAATGGTTCAAAAAATGTTTTCAAACTGTTTTAAATAAATCTGAGTGCACTTTAACCTTTCAATTCATTCATACTATTCTTCACTAATTCAAGTAATTAGCACCCATTTCATACATCCTCCATCTTTCATCTTCTACTTTTACCATTCAGATATTGTTTAATCTACATTAGTAATGGTTCAAAAATGTTTTCAAACTGTCAGTGTTAAGTAAATCTGAGTAGACTTCAGACTTTCAATTTCTTCATACTGATCTTCAACAATTCAAGTAATTTCAAACCATTTCATACTCTTCATATATTCAAGATTTCTTCAGCAGTTTCTTAACTTAATTCAGCATAGTTTCAACAATTTATTCAGCTCATTCAGCTTCCAGCTTTCAGCATTCACCCGTATTTCCTTTAGGAAATGCATTCTCTAGTTATTATTATTATTCTATCTTCCCTTTTTTGACCCTTAACTACTTCTTCATACTTCCTACTATTCAAACAATTCATATATCAAAACGTGCGTCTTCTTCAGGAGATTAAGGGGTACATTCAACTTTTTCATATCATTCATACTTTTCAAAATATTCAAACTTTATTGAAAAATTTTTCCCATAGGAATACATTGAAACGGGCTTCAAACTCTTAAAATCTTCTCCTTCTTTGAACTTCAACTGCTTCAACATACTTTCACCTACAGACTTCATTCAACTTTTAAAACGTTCACAAAACTTTCAAGTATTCACGGTACATTCAACTTTTTCATATCTTCTACCATTATTGATCAGTACCCTTCAACTGTTCATGATCATTTTTTGACAAAATTCAAATTTAACATGCAAGTCAATGGCACGGAATGTTCAGAGCTAGAGTGCTGATGACATCAGCTAGAGTGACAGAGAGTCTAAAAATCCTCTGACACTTTGCTCTCTATCCTGTCGGCACGGCCACAAATTTCACTCTAGACACATAATTTCCCCCACTTTGGTAGACAAACTTGTGCTGTGTCTCACAGTGTGCTCGAAAACGACGAGAGACTAACAGAATTTAAACTCGGAGCCTCTAAGTGCAGCCAGTTCCCTCGCTTCCTCTCATTGACTCCCATTGAAAAGTAGGAGCAGATTTTCTGAGAAAAGCAGAAATGACCTCCTTCTCTTTCCTGCGACTGTGAGAAAAGTTTTTGCCCTACAAACATTTAATGCACATTGGCTCGCTCAGGAAGGTCTCCTTGCCCCGATAGTCATGACCACATTCTGGTAAGAGGTACGGTTCTCTTTTCAGAGGCTGTTGTTCGGAGCTGCACAGAGCTCAAATCTCACTGCTCTGCTCTGTGTGGTGCAGACACAGAGAGAGAGAGAGACACACACACACAGACAGAGAGACACACAACCACAGAGACACACTGGCTTACAGCTCATAATCAGCCTCTAAATGTGTTCATATCTTTGAGGGGAATTTTTAAACATCTCTAATAATACAATAATACAATAATACAATAATAATACATTTCAGTTTATGAAATGTAATGGAGATTTCAGGATTTGGAGCTTCTTCATGTCCTGACTTTCCTCTTTAACCCTTTACTTTGAAGGACTTGAACTTTTTCTCATTAATTCCAACAATTCAGACCATTTCTCAACCATTTAAGGACTTTCACATTTTTCATTTATAAATGTATATCTTCACACTCTTTTTTTTATACACTTGTCTTAAACAATTCTGGCATTTGCATCCATTCCATATCATTCAGCCAGCCTCCTGCTCACAAGTTATACACTTCAGGTATTGCTTCATCTTTATACATATTTGTTCAACAAATGCTTTCAAGCTGTTAATAATATATTTATTTATTTGAGAAGACTTAAATGTTAATTTTGTCATACTAATCTTCAAAAATTCAAGCAATTTTCCAAACACTTCATACAAATTCGACATCCTTCTTATAAGTTTTACTTTTTAATATTTTCTTACCTATTTCAGATTTCAACCATTCAACTGTTAAACTATAAATATGCAGGATTTCTACATTTTCCTCAAACTTTTTATTAACATGTTTTACTTTTACCCTTCAGATATGTTGTAGTTATTGTTAGTTATTCTTCCCTTTAACGGATTGTAACTACTTCTATATTATTCTACTTTTATACTTCAGATATTGTTTCATCTATAATGGTTCAAAAATGTTTTCAAACTGTTTTAAATAAATCTGAGTGCACTTTAACCTTTCAATTTCTTCATACTATTCTTCACTAATTCAAGTAATTAGCACCCATTTCATACATCCTCCATCTTTCATCTTCTACTTTTACTATTCAGATATTGTTTCATCTATATTAGTAATGGTTCAACAATGTTTTCAAGCTGTCAGTTTTATATACGAGTAGACTTCAGCCTTTCAATTTATTCATACTAATCTTCAACAATTCAAGTTGAAATCACCTATTACCTATTACAAAGCCATGGATTTTTACATTTCCCCTTAAATGACTTAAATGTTAATTTTTTCATACTAATCTTCAAAAATTCAAGCAATTTTCCAAACATTTCATACAAATTCGACATCCTTCTTATAAGTTTTACTTTTTAATATTTTCTCACCTATTTCAGATTTCAACCATTCAACTGTTAAACTATAAATATGCAGGATTTCTACATTTTCCTCAAACTTTTTATTAACATGTTTAACTTTTACCCTTCAGATATGTTGTAGTTATTTTTAGGTATTCTGTCCTCTAATGGATTGTAACTACTTCTATATTATTCTACTTTTACACTTCAGATATTGTTTCATATATATTAGCAATGGTTCAAAAAATGTTTTCAAACTGTTTTAAATAAATCTGAGTGCACTTTAACCTTTCAATTCATTCATACTATTCTTCACTAATTCAAGTAATTAGCACCCATTTCATACATCCTCCATCTTTCATCTTCTACTTTTACCATTCAGATATTGTTTAATCTACATTAGTAATGGACAATTTCATAATCTTCATATATTCAAGATTTCTTCAGCAGTTTCTTAACTTAATTCAGCATAGTTTCAACAATTTATTCAGCTCATTCAGCTTCCAGCTTTCAGCATTCACCCGTATTTCCTTTAGGAAATGCATTCTCTAGTTAGTGTGAATGCTGAAGGCATTCACACTATTGTTATTCCGTTCGGCCATTTTCTTTATTCTCTTTTTTTATTATTCTGACTACTTTCCGCCCTTCTACGGACTTAAACTAGTCCTTCATACTTTGTGCGATTTCAACAATTCATATATCAAAATGTGCAGCTTTTTTTGAACTTTATCGGCATTACTTTTCTCTTTTTAACTATTTATACTTTTTAAAATATTTAACTTTTTCTGCAAATTTTTTCCCATAGGAATGCATTGAAAACATCTTCAAACTTTTAAAATCTTCTTACTACTTTGAACCTGTCAAACGTCAGCATACTTTCTCCCACAGACTCCATTTGACGTTTAAACTGTAGACAAACTTTTAATGTCTTCACATATTACTCAGCTTATTAATATCTCCAACAGTTTCTGATATGTGGCCGTTTTAAAATCATTAAAATTTTTGACAAAATCCAACTTTATAATGGTTGTGTATTGCGCTTAACGAGCAGGGCTTAGAGTGAGTGACATCATCGTTAGAGTGAGAGGGATTGAAAAAACATTCAGGATTTTTTCTGTATAAATTGCCAGCACGGCCACAAATTAAACTCTAGACACATGATTTCCTCACCGGTTTGTACCACACTTGTCGTCTCTCATTTGATGTGCTCAAAACAGCAGACAGACTTACAGAATTGTCTCTATGAGCCTAATTGTGCAGCTAGACCCGCTCCAGTGGCTCATCCACTTCAATATAAAAGTAGGAGCTGATTTTTTTAGAAAAGCAGAAATGCCCCCCTTTTCTACCTTGCGACCCTGAGAAAAGTTTTTGCCCTACAAACATTTAATGCACATCAATGTGCTCAGGAAGGTCTCCTTGCCCCAGTAGTCATGGCCTCTTCATTCTAAGAGGTACGGTTCTCTTTTACTGGGCTGTTTTGGGAAGCTGCACAGACCTCAAATCTCTCTGCTCTGCTCTGCTCTGTGTGCAGTTGGTCCAGGTGTAGCGGCCAGCTCGTTATCAACGTCTATAAATAGAACAGTGCAGGTGCAGCCTGGCTGCTCGTTAAGATGTTTTTAAACACAGCCCCACACAGACACATGATAAACCAGACTGACAGAGGATGTCCACGCACAAACACAGGCATCACACTCACACAGACAGACACACACAGACACTCACACACAGTCACACATGCACGCATACACAAACAGACACAACACACAAACACAACACTGTTCCACACAGTAAAATGTAAGCATGGTAGTCACCATGGTAACTTCTGAGGGCAGGCTGCCACACAGGTGTAATCAATCAGATCATTAGGGAGAGAGGAGTTCTGTGGCGCTTATCAACAGTTTTACTTTCTGCACATGTACACACAGACAGAGAGACCGTCAGACTCACACACCCAGACACACACACACTCACACATAGGTTTTCAGCTCAAATTCATCAGCCTCTCAATTATTTTATACTTTTGATGTAAACATCTCCAACAATTTATTTTTTTCTCATGAATTTCAGTTCAGACATTTAACCTTTCCACCTCTATAAATAGTAGTGTAATTACAGGTGGAGCCTAGGATATAGGACGCAGCTTTTAACATGTGTCAAATCTATCTATCTATATCTATCTATCTATCTATGAAAACAAGTAAATGTTATCACATAACACCGGTTTTAGCATCACTACATTGGCTGCCCATTCAGGCTAGAGCGGATTTTAAAGTTCTTCTTTTAACTTATAAAGCCTTGAATGGTCTTGCACCTCTGTACCTGTCTCAACTGCTCACTCCCTACACTCCGTCACGTCCTCTTCGTTCCCTTGGTTCAAACCTCCTGGTCATTCCATCCATCAATGAAAAAACAGCTGGTGGCAGGGCCTTCTCCTACAGCGCTCCTTTTTTATGGAACGGCCTCCCACAAGATATTAGAAACGCCACATCCAATCGCAATTTTTAAATCCCGTCTTAAAACGTACCTTTTTACCCAATACTTTGATTAACTAACTTATTTTAGCATTTTTCTCTGGTTTTACAATTGTTTTATTGACTGTCATTATTGTAAACAAACTTTTAACTATTTTATCCTTTTCCTCTGGTGTTTTTTCGAATGTTTTTTTATTTATCTGTTGTTATTATTGTACTTGTTTTTATTGTTAAGTGTATTGAGACCATGTACCATGCTGATTTTGCACTTTAAATAATAAATTGATTGATTGATTGATTAATTGATATCTATCTATCTATCTATCTATCTATCTATCTATCTATCTATCTATCTATCTATCTATCTATCTATCTATCTATCTATCTATACCCCTCCCTAACCCCTCTGTCTTCTTTCTTTCTTTCTTTCTTTCTTTCTTTCTTTCTTTCTTTCTTTCTTTCTTTCTTTCTTTCTTTCTTTCTTTCTATCTATACCCCTCCCTATTTTTTAACCCCTCTGTCTCCTTTCTTTCTTTCTTTCTTTCTTTCTTTCTTTCTTTCTTTCTTTCTTTCTTTCTTTCTTTCACTCCATTTCTGTCTTTTTACTTGTTTGTTTGTTTGTTTGTTTGTTTCTTTCTTTCTTTCTTTCTTTCTGTCCTTTTCTTTTTTCTCTCTTGTTTCAATCCTTCTTTCTTTCTTTCAACAATTTCTTCAGCTCATTCAGCATTGCTTTCAGCATTCACACCATTTCCATTCTTGGAAATGTTTTTTCTAGTTAGGGTGAATGCTGGAAGCATTCACACTATTGTTATTCAAATCTTTATTATTATTATTATTATTATTCTTACTTCTTCTTCCCTTTTTCGGTCTTCAACTACTTCTCCATACTTCATAACATTCAAACAATTCATATATCAAAACGTGCGGCTTCTTCAGGAGATTATAGGACCCATTCAACTTTTTTCATATCATTCATACTTTTCAAAATATTCAAACTTTATTGAAAATTTTTTCCCATAGGAATACATTGAAACGGTGTTCAAACTCTTCAAATCTTCTCCTTCTTTGAACTTCAACTGCTTCAACATACTTTCACCTACAGACTTCATTCCACTTTTAAAACGTTCACAAAACTTTCAAGTATTCATGGTACATTCAACTTATTCATATCTTCTACCATTATTGACCAGTACCCTTCAACTGTTCATGATCATTTTTTGACAAAATTCAAATTTAACATGCAAGTCAATGGCACGGAATGTTCAGAGCTAGAGTGGTGATGACATCAGCTAGAGTGACAGAGAGTCTAAAAATCCTCTGACACTTTGCTCTCTATCCTGTCGGCACGGCCACAAATTTCACTCTAGACACAAAATTTCCCCCACTTTGGTAGACAAACTTGTGCTGTGTCTGACAGTGTGCTCGAAAACGACGAGAGACTAACAGAATTTAAACTCGGAGCCTCTAAGTGCAGCCAGTTCCCTCTCTTCCTCTCATTGACTCCCATTGAAAAGTAGGAGCAGATTTTCTGAGAAAAGCAGAAATGACCTCCTTATCTTTCCTGCGACTGTGAGAAAAGTTTTTGCCCTACAAACATTTAATGCACATCACCACGCTCAGGAAGGTCTCCTTGCCCCGATAGTCATGACCACATTCTGATAAGAGGTACGGTTCTCTTTTCAGAGGCTGTTGTTCGGGAGCTGCACGGAGCTCAAATCTCACTGCTCTGCTCTGTGTGGTGCAGACACAGAGAGAGAGAGACACACACAGAGACAGAGAGATACACAAACATACAGACACACTGGCTTACAGCTCATAATCAGCCTCTAAATGAGTTCATATCTTTGAGGGGGATTTTTAGTTATTCTCCCCTTTAACGGATTGTATCTACTTCTATATTATTCTACTTTTACACTAAAGATATTGTTTTATCTATATTAGTAATGGTTCAAAAATGTTTTCAAACTGTTTTAAATAAATCTAAGTGCACTCTAACCTTTCAATTCATTCATACTAATCTTCAGCAATTCAAGTAATTACCACCCATTTCATACATCCTCCATCTTTCATCTTCTACTTTTACTATTCAGATATTGTTTAATCTACATTAGTAAGGGTTCAACAATGTTTTCAAGCCTTCAGTTTTAAACTTAATTGAGTAGACTCAAGCTTTTCAATTCATTCATACTATTTTTTTTTACCAATTCAAGTAATTACCACCCATTTCATACATCCTCCAGCTTTCACCTTCGACTTTTACTCTTCAGATATTGTTTCATCTATATTAGCAATCGTTCAAAAAATGTTTTCAAACTGTTTTAAATAAATCTGAGTGCACTTTAACCTTTCAATTCATTCATACTATTCTTCACTAATTCAAGTAATTAGCACCCATTTCATACATCCTCCATCTTTCATCTTCTACTTTTACTATTCAGATATTGTTTAATCTACATTAGTAATGGTTCAAAAATGTTTTCAAACTGTCAGTGTTAAGTAAATCTGAGTAGACTTCAGACTTTCAATTTCTTCATACTGATCTTCAACAATTTTTCCACCTCTTTTCCACCTCATTCATACTATTCTTTACCAATTCAAGTAATTACCACCCATTTCATACATCCTCCAGCTTTCATCTTCTACTTTTACTCTTTACATATTGTTTAATCTATATTAGTAATGGTTCAAGACATGTTTTCAAACTGTTTTAAATAAATCTGAGTGCACTTTAACCTTTCAATTCATTCATACTATTCTTCACTAATTCAAGTAATTAGCACCCATTTCATACATCCTCCATCTTTCATCTTCTACTTTTACTATTCAGATATTGTTTAATCTACATTAGTAATGGTTCAAAAATGTTTTCAAACTGTCAGTTTTAAGTAAATCTGAGTCGACTTCAGACTTTCAATTTCTTCATACTGATCTTCAACAATTCAAGTAATTTCAAACCATTTCATATTCTTCATATATTGTTTAATCTCTTCAAGATTTCTTCAGCAGTTTCTTAACTTAATTCAGCATAGTTTCAACAATTTATTCAGCTCATTCAGCTTCCAGCTTTCAGCATTCACCCGTATTTCCTTTAGGAAATGCATTCTCTAGTTAGGGTGAATGCTGAAAGCATTCACACTATTGTTATTCAAATCTTTATTATTAAAATTATTAGGGTGAATGCTGAAAGCATTCACACTATTGTTATTCAAATCTTTATTATTTTTCTTCTTACTTCTTCCCTTTTTTGGCCCTTAACTACTTCTTCATACTTTCTACTATTCAAACAATTCATATATCAAAACGTGCGTCTTCTTCAGGAGATTCCGGCTTACATTCAACTTTTTCATATCATTCATACTTTTCAAAATATTCAAACTTTATTGAAAATTTTTTCCCATAGGAATGCATTGAAACGGTCTTCAAACTCATCAAATCTTCTCCTTCTTTGAACTTCAACTGCTTCAACATACTTTCACCTACAGACTTCATTCCACTTTTAAAACGTTCACAAAACTTTCAAGTATTCACGGTATATTCAACTTTTTCATATCTTCTACCGTTATTGATCAGTACACTTCAACTGTTCATGATCATTTTTTGACAAAATTCAAATTTAACATGGGAGTCAATGGCACGGAATGTTCAGAGCTAGAGTGGTGATGTTGGCAGTTAGAGTGACAGAGAGTCTAAAAATCCTCTGACACTTTGCTCTCTAACCTGTCGGCACGGCCACAAATTTCACTCTAGACACATAATTTCCCCCACTTTGGTAGACAAACTTGTGCTGTGTCTCACAGTGTGCTCGAAAACGCAGAGAGACTAACAGAATTTAAACTCTGAGCCTCTAAGTGCAGCCAGTTCCCTCTCTTCCTCTCATTCACTCCCATTCAAAAGTAGGAGCAGATTTTCTGAGAAAAGCAGAAATGACCTCCTTCTCTTTCCTGCGACTGTGAGAAAAGTTTTTGCCCTACAAACATTTATTGCACATTGGCTCGCTCAGGAAGGTCTCCTTGCCCCGATAGTCATGACCAAATTCTAATGAGAGGTACGGTTCTCTTTTCAGAGGCTGTTGTTCGGGAGCTCTACCGAGCTCAAATCTCACTGCTCTGCTCTGTGTGGTGGAGACACAGAGAGAGAGACACAGACAGAGAGATACACACACACACACACACACACACACACACTGGCTTACAGCTCATAATCAGCCTCTAAATGAGTTCATATCTTTGAGGGGAATTTTTAAACATCTCTAATAATTTATTTCTCTTACATTTCAGTTTATTCTTGTAATGGAGATTTCAGGATTTGGAGCTTCTTCATGTCCTGACTTTTGGCTTTTCCATCTCTTTAACCCTTTACTTTGAAAGACTTGAACTTTTTCTCATTAATTCCAACAATTCAGACCATTTCTCAACCATTTAAGGACTTTCGCATTTTTCATTCATAAATGTATATCTTCACACTCTTTTTTTTTTTTTTTACACTTATCTTAAACAATTCTGGCATTTGCATCCATTCCATATCATTCAGCCTCCTGCTTACAAGTTATATACTTCAGGTATTGCTTCATCTTTATACATATTTGTTCAACAAATGCTTTCAAGCTGTTAATAATCTATTTATTTATGTGAGAAGACTTAAATGTTAATTTTTTCATACTAATCTTCAAAAATTCAAGTAATTTTCCAAACATTTCATACAAATTCGACATCCTTCTTATAAGTTTTACTTTTTAATATTTTCTCACCTATTTCAGATTTCAACCATTCAACTATTAAACTATAAATTTGCAGGATTTCTACATTTTCCTCAAACTTTTTATTAACATGTTTAAAGCAGAAGTGAGTGATATATTTGTGTTAATATAAGTCTTAAATAGTTATATCTTCCGACAGCAATCACTTACATAGAGTGTTTGGACCGAAACACGGGTCTGTCAGTCACTCTGCTCTGCTCTGAGCCGAAGAGAAAACATTTATCGTATCCTACAGTTTTTATCCAATGAGGAGAGAGAACGGCATGCAGGGCTGTGTGTGCAGCCAAGGGACGCCGTGAATGTGGTGACGTAGGGACGAGGACTGTTATGGTGCGTTCAAGGAAACTCGTATTTTTCCGACCGTGAAGTGGTACCAGTTCGATCTGGTACGAGTTCACGGGTCAGAAGTTACGAGTGGCCGTTATAGTGACTTTCACCGGTAAAACAGGTCGGAAAAACACGAGTGGGTTGCCTGGAACGCTACAAAGTCGTAAGTTGTGACTTGAAGCTGTAATTTCCGATTTCAAAAGCCGGCCTGGAACGCAGCATTAGCGAAAACGACCGGATCACTCACTTCTGCTTTAACGTTTACCCTTCAGATATGTTGTAGTTATTTTTAGTTATTCTGCCCTTTAACGGATTGTAATTATTCTACTTTTACACTTCAGATATTGTCTCATCTATATTAGTAATGGTTCAAAAAATGTTTTCAAACTGTTTCAAATAAATTGTGCACTTTAACCTTTCAATTCATTCATACTATTCTTCACTAATTCAAGTAATTACCACCCATTTCATACATCCTCCATCTTTCATCTTCTACTTTTACTATTCAGATATTGTTTAATCTACATTAGTAATGGTTCAAAAATGTTTTCAAACTGTCAGTGTTAAGTAAATCTGAGTAGACTTCAGACTTTCAATTTCTTCATACTGATCTTCAACAATTTTCCCACCTCTTTTCCACCTCATTCATACTATTCTTTACCAATTCAAGTAATTACCACCCATTTCATACATTCTCCAGCTTTCATCTTCTACTTTTACACTTCAGATATTGTTTCATCTATATTAGTAATGGTTCAAAAAATGTTTTCAAACTGTTTTAAATAAATCTGAGTGTACTTTAACCTTTCAATTCATTCATACTATTCTTCACTAATTCAAGTAATTACCACCCATTTCATACATCCTCCATCTTTCATCTTCTACTTTTACTTTTCAGATATTGTTTAATCTACATTAGTAATGGTTCAAAAATGTTTTCAAACTGTCAGTTTTAAGTAAATCGGAGTAGACTCCAGACTTTCAATTTCTTCATACTGATCGTCAACAATTGAAGTAATTTCAAACCATTTCATACTCTTCATATATTGTTTAATCTCTTCAAGATTTCTTCAGCAGTTTCTTAACTTAATTCAGCATAGTTTCAACAATTTATTCAGCTCATTCAGCTTCCAGCTTCCAGCATTCACCCGTATTTCCTTCAGGAAATGCATTTTCTAGTTATTATTATTCTTACTTCTTCCCTTTTTTGGCCCTTAACTACTTCTTCATACTTTCTACTATTCAAACAATTCATATATCAAAACGTGCGGCTTCTTCAGGAGATCATGGGATGTATTCAACTTTTTCATATCATTCATACTTTTCAAAATATTCAAACTTTATTGAAAATTTTTTTCCCATAGGAATACATTGAAACGGTCTTCAAACTGTTCAAATCTTCTCCTTCTTTGAACTTCATTCGTTTCAACATACTTTCACCTACAGACTTCATTCCACTTTTAAAACGTTCACAAAACTTTCAAGTATTCACGGTATATTCAACTTTTTCATATCTTCTACCGTTATTGATCAGTACACTTCAACTGTTCATGATCATTTTTTGACAAAATTCAAATTTAACATGGGAGTCAATGGCACGGAATGTTCAGAGCTAGAGTGGTGATGACATCAGCTAGAGTGACAGAGGGTCTAAAAATCCTCTGACACTTTGCTCTCTATCCTGTCGCCACGGCCACAAATTTCACTCTGGACACATAATTTCCCCCACTTTGGTAGACAAACTTGTGCTGTGTCTGATAGTGTGCTCAAAAACGCAGAGAGACTAACAGAATTTAAACTCGGAGCCTCTAAGTGCAGCCAGTTCCCTCTCTTCCTCTCATTGACTCCCATTGAAAAGTAGGAGCAGATTTTCTGAGAAAAGCAGAAATGACCTCCTTATATTTCTTGCGACTGTGAGAAAAGTTTTTGCCCTACAAACATTTAATGCACATTGGCTCGCTCAGGAAGGTCTCCTTGCCCCGATAGTCATGACCACATTCTGGTAAGAGGTACGGTTCTCTTTTCAGAGGCTGTTGTTCGGAGCTGCAGAGAGCTCAAATCTCACTGCTCTGCTCTGTGTAGTGCACACACACAGACAGAGAGACAAACAGACAGAGAGACACACAGACACACACACACACACACACACACACACACACACACACACACACACACACACACACACACACACACAGACACACACACAGACACACACACACACACACACACGCACACACACACACACACACACACACACACACACACACACACTGGCTTACAGCTCACAATCAGCCTCTAAATGAGTTCATATCATCATTTTCCACCTCTTTAACCCTTTACTTTGAAGGACTTGAACTTTTTCTCATTAATTCCAACAATTCAGACCATTTCTCAATCATTTAAGGACTTTCACATTTTTCATTTATAAATGTATATCTTCACACTCTTTTTTACAGTTATCTTAAACAATTCTGGCATTTGCATCCATTCCATATCATTCAGCCTCCTGCTCACAAGTTATACACTTCAGGTATTGCTTCATCTTTATACATATTTGTTCAACAAATGCTTTCAAGCTGTTAATAATATATTTATTTATTTGAGAAGACTTAAATGTTATTTTTTTCATACTAATCATCAAAAATTCAAGCAGTTTTCCAAACACTTCATACAAATTCAACACCCTTCTTATAAGTTTTACTTTTTAATATTTTCTTAGATTTCAACCATTCAACTGTTAAACTATAAATATGCAGGATTTCTACATTTTCCTCAAACTTTTTATTAACATGTTTTACTTTTACCCTTCAGATACAGTATGTTGTAGTTATTTTTAGTTATTCTGCCCTTTGACGGATTGTATCTACTTCTATATTATTCTACTTTTACACTTCAGATATTGTTTCATCTATATTAGTAATGGTTCAAAAATGTTTTCAAACTGTTTTAAATAAATCTGAGTGCACTTTAACCTTACGATTTCTTCATACTATTCTTCACTAATTTAAGTAATTACCACCCATTTCATACATCCTCCATCTTTCATCTTCTACTTTTACTGTTCAGATATTGTTTAATCTACATTAGTAATGGTTCAAAAATGTTTTCAGACTGTCAGTTTTAAGTAAATCGGAGTAGACTTCAGACTTTCAATTTCTTCATACTGATCTTCAACAATTCAAGTAATTTCAAACTTGAATGATTCTACTTATTAACATGTTATTAACATGTTTAACTTTTACCCTTCAGATATGTTGTAGTTATTTTTAGTTATTCTCCCCTTTATTGGATTGTATCTATTTCTATATTATTCTACTTTTACACTTCAGATATTGTTTCATCTATATTAGTAATGGTTCAAAAATGTTTTCAAACTGTTTTGAATAAATCTGAGTGCACTTTAACCTTTCAATTTCTTCATACTGATCTTCAACAATTCAAGCAATTTTCCAAACATTTCATACAAATTCGACATCCTTCTTATAAGTTTTACTTTTTAATATTTTCTCACCTATTTCAGATTTCAACCATTCAACTGTTAAACTATAAATATGCAGGATTTCTACATTTTCCTCAAACTTTTTATTAACATGTTTAACTTTTACCCTTCAGATATGTTGTAGTTATTTTTAGGTATTCTGCCCTTTAATGGATTGTAACTACTTCTATATTATTCTACTTTTACACTTCAGATATTGTTTCATCTATATTAGTAATGGTTCAAAAAATGTTTTCAAACTGTTTTAAATAAATCTGAGTGCACTTTAACCTTTCAATTCATTCATACTATTCTTCACTAATTCAAGTAATTAGCACCCATTTCATACATCCTCCATCTTTCATCTTCTACTTTTACCATTCAGATATTGTTTAATCTACATTAGTAATGGTTCAAAAATGTTTTCTAACTGTCAGTTTTAAGTAAATCTGAGTAGACTTCAGACTTTCAATTTCTTCATACTGATCTTCAACAATTCAAGTAATTTCAAACCATTTCATACTCTTCATATATTGTTTCATCTCTTCAGGATTTCTTCAGCAGTTTCTTAACTTAATTCACCATAGTTTCAACAATTTATTCAGCTCATTCAGCTCCCAGCTTTCAGCATTCACCCGTATTTCCTTCAGGAAATGCATTTTCTAGTTAGGGTGAATGCTGAAAGCATTCACACTATTGTTATTCAAATCTTTATTATTATTATTCTATCTTCCCTTTTTTGGCCCTTAACTACTTCTTCATACTTTCTACTATTCAAACAATTCATATATCAAAACGTGCGTCTTCTTCTGGAGATTATGGGGTATATTCAACTTTTTCATATCATTCTTACTTTTCAAAATATTCAAACTTTATTGAAAGTTTTTTTCCCATAGGAATACATTGAAACGGTCTTCAAACTCTTAAAATCTTCTCCTCCTTTGAACTTCAACTGCTTCAACATACTTTCACCTACAGACTTCATTCCACTTTTAAAACGTTCACAAAACGTTCAAGTATTCACGGTATATTCAACTTTTTCATATCTTCTACCGTTATTGATCAGTACACTTCAACTGTTCATGATCATTTTTTGACTAAATTCAAATTTAACATGGGAGTCAATGGCACGGAATGTTCAGAGCTAGAGTGGTGATGACATCAGCTAGAGTGACAGAGGTTCAAAAAATCCTCTGACACTTTGCTCTCTATCCTGTCGGCACGGCCACAAATTTCACTCTAGACACATAATTTCCCCCAATTTGGTAGACAAACTTGTGCTGTGTCTGACAGTGTGCTCGAAAACGCAGAGAGACTAACAGAATTTAAACTCGGAGCCTCTAAGTGCAGCCAGTTCCCTCTCTTCCTCTCATTGACTCCCATTGAAAAGTAGGAGCAGATTTTCTGAGAAAAGCAGAAATGACCTCCTTATCTTTCCTGCGACTGTGAGAAAAGTTTTTGCCCTACAAACATTTAATGCACATTGGCTCGCTCAGGAAGGTCTCCTTGCCCCAACAGTCATGACCACATTTTGATAAGAGTTACGGTTCTCTTTTCAGAGGCTGTTGTTCGGGAGCTGTACCGAGCTCAAATCTCACTGCTCTGCTCTGTGTGGTGCAGACACTCAGAGAGAGAGACACACACACACACAGATACACACACACACACACACACTGGCTTACAGCTCATAATCAGCCTCTAAATGAGTTCATATCTTTGAGGGGAATTTTTAAACATCTCTAATAATCTATTTCTCTTACATACATTTCAGTTTATTCTCGTAATGGAGATTTCAGGATTAGGAGCTTCTTCATGTCCTGACTTTCCTCTTTAACCCTTTACTTTGAAGGACTTGAACTTTTTCTCATTAATTCCAACAATTCAGACCATCTATCAACCATTTAAGGACTTTCACATTTTTCATTTATAAATGTATATCTTCACACTCTTTTTTTTATACACTTGTCTTAAACAATTCTGGCATTTGCATCCATTCCATATCATTCAGCCTCCTGCTCACAAGTTATAGCCTACACTTCAGGTATTGCTTCATCTTTATACATATTTGTTCAACAAATTCTTTCAAGCTGTTAATAATATATTTATTTATTTGAGAAGACTTAAATGTTAATTTTTTCATACTTATCTTCACAAATTCGAGCAATTTTCCAAACATTTCATCCAAATTCGACATCCTTCTTATAAGTTTTACTTTTTAATATTTTCTCACCTATTTCAGATTTCAACCATTCAACTATTAAACTATAAATTTGCAGGATTTCTACATTTTCCTCAAACTTTTTATTAACATGTTTAACTTTTACCCTTCAGATATGTTGTAGTTATTTTTAGTTATTCTGCCCTTTAACGGATTGTAACTATTCTACTTTTACACTTCAGATATTGTTTCATCTATATTAGTAATGGTTCAAAAAATGTTTTCAAACTGTTTCAAATAAATTGTGCACTTTAATCTTTCAATTCATTCATACTATTCTTCACTAATTCAAGTAATTAGCACCCATTTCATACATCCTTCATCTTTCATCTTCTACTTTTACTATTCAGATATTGTTTAATCTACATTAGTAATGGTTCAAAAATGTTTTCAAACTGTCAGTTTTAAGTAAATCTGAGTAGACTTCAGACTTTCAATTTCTTCATACTGATCTTCAACAATTTTTCCACCTCATTCATACTATTCTTTACCAATTCAAGTAATTACCACCCATTTCATACATCCTCCAGCTTTCATCTTCTACTTTTACTCTTTAGATATTGTTTCATCTATATTAGTAATGGTTCAAAAAATGTTTTCAAACTGTTTTAAATAAATCTGAGTGCACTTTAACCTTTCAATTCATTCATACTATTCTTCACTAATTCAAGTAATTAGCACCCATTTCATACATCCTCCATCTTTCATCTTCTACTTTTACCATACAGATATTGTTTAATCTACATTAGTAATGGTTCAAAAATGTTTTCAAACTGTCAGTTTTAAGTAAATCTGAGTAGACTTCAGACTTTCAATTTCTTCATACTGATCTTCAACAATTTTTCCACCTCTTTTCCACCTCATTCATACTATTCTTTACCAATTCAAGTAATTACCACCCATTTCATACATCCTCCAGCTTTCATCTTCTACTTTTACTCTTTAGATATTGTTTCATCTATATTAGTAATGGTTCAAAAAATGTTTTCAAACTGTTTTAAATAAATCTGAGTGCACTTTAACCTTTCAATTCATTCATACTATTCTTCACTAATTCAAGTAATTAGCACCCATTTCATACATCCTCCATCTTTCATCTTCTACTTTTACCATACAGATATTGTTTAATCTACATTAGTAATGGTTCAAAAATGTTTTCAAACTGTCAGTTTTAAGTAAATCTGAGTAGACTTCAGACTTTCAATTTCTTCATACTGATCTTCAACAATTCAAGTAATTTCAAACCATTTCATACTCTTCATATATTCAAGATTTCTTCAGCAGTTTCTTAACTTAATTCAACATAGTTTCAACAATTTATTCAGCTCATTCAGCTTCCAGCTTTCAGCATTCACCCGTATTTCCTTTAGGAAATGCATTCTCTAGTTATTATTATTCTTACTTCTTCCCTTTTTTGGCCCTTAACTACTTCTTCATACTTTCTACTATTCAAACAATTCATATATCAAAACGTGCGGCTTCTTCAGGAGATCATGGGATGTATTCAACTTTTTCATATCATTCATACTTTTCAAAATATTCAAACTTTATTGAAAAAATTTTTCCCATAGGAATACATTGAAACGGTCTTCAAACTGTTCAAATCTTCTCCTTCTTTGAACTTCATTCGTTTCAACATACTTTCACCTACAGACTTCATTCCACTTTTAAAACGTTCACAAAACTTTCAAGTATTCACGTTTGATTCAACTTTTTCATATCTCCTACCATTATTGATCAGTACCCTTCAACTGTTCATGATCATTTTTTGACAAAATTCAAATTTAACATGCAAGTCAATGGCACGGAATTTTCAGAGCTAGAGTGGTGATGACATCAGCTAGAGTGACAGAGGTTCAAAAAATCCTCTGACACTTTGCTCTCTATCCTGTCGGCACGGCCACAAATTTCACTCTAGACACATAATTTTCCCCCACTTTGGTAGACAAACTTGTCCTGTGTCTCACAGTGTGCTCGAAAACGCAGAGAGGGTAACAGAATTTAAACTGGGAGCCTCTAAGTGCAGCCAGTTCCCTCTCTTCCTCTCATTGACTCCCATTGTAAAGTAGGAGCAGATTTTCTGAGAAAAGCAGAAATGACCTCCTTATATTTCTTGCGACGGTGAGAAAAGTTTTTGCCCTACAAACATTTAATACACATTGGCTCGCTCAGGAAGGTCTCCTTGCCCCGATTGTCATGACCACATTCTGGTAAGAGGTACGGTTCTCTTTTCAGAGGCTGTTGTTCGGAGCTGCACAGAGCTCAAATCTCACTGTTCTGCTCTGTGTGGTGCAGACAGAGAGACACACAAACACACAGACACACTGGCTTACAGCTCATAATCAGCCTCTAAATGAGTTTATATCTTTGAGGGGAATTTTTAAACATCTCTAATAATGTATTTCTCTTACATACATTTCAGTTTATTCTTGTAATGGAGATTTCAGGATTTGGAGCTTCTTCATGTCCTGACTTTCCTCTTTAACCCTTTACTTTGAAGGACTTGAACTTTTTCTCATTAATTCCAACAATTCAGACCATTTCTCAACCATTTAAGGACATTTTTCATTTATGAATGTATATCTTCACACTCTTTTTTTTACACGTGTCTTAAACAATTCTGGCATTTGCATCCATTCCACATCATTCAGTCTCTTTCTTTCTTTCTACTCCCTTTCTCTTTCTTTTTACTTCATTCCTTGTTTCCTTGTTTCTACCCCATTTCTATATATACCCCAGTTCTCATAATGGATATTTCAGGATTTGGAGCTTCTTCATGTCCTGACTTTAGACTTTTCCACCTTCAATCCTTACATTTTACTTTGAAGGACTTGGACTTTTCCCTCATTAATTCCAACAATTCAGGCCATTTCTCAACCATGTAAGGAGTTTCATATTTTTCATTTATAAATTTATATTTTCACACTATTTTTTACACTTAAACAATTCTGGGATTTGCATCCATTCCCTATCATTCAGTCTCTTGCTTACAAGTTATACACTTCAGGTATTGCTTCATTTTTATACATATTTGTTCAAAAAATACTTTCAAGCTCTTAATATATTTAATCATTTGAGTAGACCTATTTTTTCCACACCAATCTTCAAAAATTCAAGCAATTTTCCAACATCCTTCTTATAAGTTCTTCTTTTTAATTTTTTTCTCACCTATTTCAGATTTCAACCATTCAACTGTTAAACTATGAAGATGCAGGATTTCTACATTTAACAAACTTTTTATTAACATGTTTAACTTTTACCCTTCAGATATGTTAAAGTTATTTTTAGTTATTCTGCCCTTTAACGGATTGTAACTGCTTCTATATTTTTCTACTTGTACACTTCAGATATTGTTTCATCTATATTAGTAATGGTTCAAAAAAAAATTTCTAACTGTTTTAAATAACAACAAATGCATCCATTCCATATCATTCAGCCTCCTGCTTACAAGTTATACTCTTCAGGTATTGCTTCATCTTTATTTATATTTGTTCAACAAATGATGGTTCAACAATGTTTTCAAGCCACCAGTTTTAAACTTCTTTGAGTAGACTCAAGCTTTTCAATTCATTCATACTATTCTTCATTAATTCAAGTAATTATCACCCATCTTTCATCTTCTACTTTTACTATTCAGATATTGTTTAATCTACATTAGTAATGGTTCAAAAATGTTTTCAAACTGTCAGTTTTAAGTAAATTTGAGTAGACTTCAGACTTTCAATTTCTTCATACTGATCTTCAACAATTCAAGTAATTTCAAACCATTTCATACTCTTCATATATTGTTTCATCTCTTCAAGATTTCTTCAGCAGTTTCTTAACTTAATTCAGCATAGTTTCAACAATTTATTCAGCTCATTCAGCTTCCAGCTTTCAGCATTCACCCGTATTTCCTTCAGGAAATGCATTTTCTAGTTAGGGTGAATGCTGGAAGCATTCACACTATTGTTATTCAAATCTTTATTAGGGTGAATGCTGAAAGCATTCACACTATTGTTATTCAAATCTTTATTATTAAAATTATTAGGGTGAATGCTGAAAGCATTCACACTATTGTTATTCAAATCTTTATTATTATTATTATTATTATTATTCTGTACACTTCTTCCGTTTTTCGGTCTTTAACTACTTCTTCATACTTTCTACTATTCAAACAATTCATATATCAAAACGTGCAGCTTCTTCAGGAGATCATTGGATCCATTCAACTTTTTCATATCATTCATACTTTTCAAAATATTCAAACTTTATTGAAATTTTTTCCCCATAGGAATACATTGAAACTGTCTTCAAACTCTTAAAATCTTCTCCTTCTCTGAACTTCAACTGCTTCAACATACTTTCACCTACAGACCTCATTCAACTTTTAAAATATTCACAAAACTTTCAAGTATTCATGTTGCATTCAACTTTTTCATATCTTCTACCATTATTGATCAGTACACTTCAACTGTTCATGATCATTTTTTGACAAAATTCAAATTTAACATGGGAGTCAATGGCACGGAATGTTCAGAGCTAGAGTGGGGATGACATCAGCTAGAGTGACAGAGGGTCTAAAAATCCTCTGACACTTTGCTCTCTATCCTGTCACCACGGCCACAAATTTCACTCTGGACACATAATTTCCCCCACTTTGGTAGACAAACTTGTGCTGTGTCTCACAGTGTGCTCCAAAACGCAGAGAGACTAACAGAATTTAAACTCGGAGCCTCTAAGTGCAGCCAGTTCCCTCTCTTCCTCTCATTGACTCCCATTGAAAAGTAGGAGCAGATTTTCTGAGAAAAGCAGAAATGACCTCCTTATATTTCTTGCGACTGTGAGAAAAGTTTTTGCCCTACAAACATTTAATGCACATCACCACGCTCAGGAAGGTCTCCTTGCCCCGATAGTCATGACCAAATTCTGATAAGAGGTACGGTTCTCTTTTCAGAGGCTGTTGTTCGGGAGCTGCACGGAGCTCAAATCTCACTGCTCTGCTCTGTGTGGTGCAGACACAGAGAGAGAGACACACAAGACACACACACACACACAGACAGACAGACAGACACACACACACACACACACACACACACACACACACACACACACACACACACACACACACACACAAACACACAGACACACTGGCTTACAGCTCATAATCAGCCTCCAAATTAGTTCATATCATTGATGGGAATTTTTAAACATCTCTAATAATTTATTTCTCTTACATACATGTCAGTTTATTCTTGTGAGGGAGATTTCAGGATTTGGAGCTTCTTCATGTCCTGACTTTCGGCTTTTCCACCTCTTTAACCCTTTACTTTGAAGGACTTGAACTTTTTCTCATTAATTCCAACAATTCAGACCATTTCTCAATCATTTAAGGACTTTCACATTTTCATTCATAAATGCATATCTTCACACTCTTTTTTTTTTTTTTTTTTTTTTACAATTATCTTAAAACAATTCTGGCATTTGCATCCATTCCATATCATTCAGCCCGCTTACAAGTTATAGACTTGAGGTATTGCTTCATCTTTATACATATTTGTTCATGCTTTCAAGCTGTTAATAATCTATTTATTTATTTGAGAAGACTTAAATGTTAATTTTTTCATACTAATCTTCAAAAATTCAAGCAATTTTCCAAACATTTCATACAAATTCGACATCCTTCTTACAAGTTTTTCTTTTTAATATTTTCTCACCTATTTCAGATTTCAACCATTCAACTGTTAAACTATAAATATGCAGGATTTCTACATTTTCCTCAAACTTTTTATTAACATGTTTTACTTTTACCCTTCAGATGTTGTAGTTATTTTTTAGTTATTCTGCCCTACTTCTATATTATTCTACTTTTACACTTCAGATATTGTTTCATCTATATTAGTAATGGTTCAAAAAATGTTTTCAAACTGTTTTAAATAAATCTGAGTGCACTTTAACCTTTCAATTCATTCATACTATTCTTCACTAATTCAAGTAATTACCACCCATTTCATACATCCTCCATCTCTCATCTTCTACTTTTACTATTCAGATATTGTTTAATCTACATTAGTAATGGTTCAAAAATGTTTTCAAACTGTCAGTTTTAAGTAAATCTGAGTAGACTTCAGACTTTCAATTTCTTCATACTGATCTTCAACAATTCAAGTAATTTCAAACCATTTCATACTCTTCATATATTCAAGATTTCTTCAGCAGTTTCTTAACTTAATTCAGCATAGTTTCAACAATTTATTCAGCTCATTCAGCTTCCAGCTTCCAGCATTCACCCGTATTTCCTTCAGGAAATGCATTTTCTAGTTATTAGGGTGAATGCTGGAAGCATTCACACTATTGTTATTCAAATCTTTATTATTATTATTAGGGTGAATGCTGAAAGCATTCACACTATTGTTATTCAAATCTTTATTATTAAAATTATTCTGTACACTTCTTCCGTTTTTCGGTCTTTAACTACTTCTTCATACTTTCTACTATTCAAACAATTCATATATCAAAACGTGCGGCTTCTTCAGGAGATCATTGGATACATTCAACTTTTTCATATCATTCATACTTTTCAAAATATTCAAACTTTATTGAAAATTTTTTCCCATAGGAATACATTGAAACGGTCTTCAAACTCTTAAAATCTTCTCCTTCTTTGAACTTCAACTGCTTCAACATACTTTCACCTACAGACCTCATTCAACTTTTAAAATGTTCACAAAACTTTCAAGTATTCATGTTGCATTCAACTTTTTCATATCTTCTACCATTATTGATCAGTACCCTTCAACTGTTCATGATCATTTTTTGACAAAATTCAAATTTAACATGCAAGTCAATGGCACGGAATGTTCAGAGCTAGAGTGGTGATGACATCAGCTAGAGTGACAGAGGGTCTAAAAATCCTCTGACACTTTGCTCTCTATCCTGTCACCACGGCCACAAATTTCACTCTGGACACATAATTTTCCCCCACTTTGGTAGACAAACTTGTGCTGTGTCTGACAGTGTGCTCAAAAACGCAGAGAGGCTAACAGAATTTAAACTCGGAGCCTCTAAGTGCAGCCAGTTCCCTCTCTTCCTCTCATTGACTCCCATTGTAAAGTAGGAGCAGATTTTCAGAGAAAAGCAGAAATGACCTCCTTATATTTCTTGCGATTGTGAGAAAAGTTTTTGCCCTACAAACATTTAATGCACATTGGCTCGCTCAGGAAGGTCTCCTTGCCCCGATTGTCATGACCACATTCTGGTAAGAGATACGGTTCTCTTTTCAGAGGCTGTTGTTCGGAGCTGCACAGAGCTCAAATCTCACTGTTCTGCTCTGTGTGGTGCAGACACAGAGAGAGAGAGACACACACACACACGCAGACAGAGAGATACACAAACACACAGACACACTGGCTTACAGCTCATAATCAGCCTCTAAATGAGTTCATATCTTTGAGGGGAATTTTTAAACATCTCTAATAATTTATTTCTCTTACATACATTTCAGTTTATTCTCGTAATGGAGATTTCAGGATTTGGAGGATTTTCAGGATTTGGAGCTTCTTCATGTGCTGACTTTAGACTCTTCCACCTTCAATCCTTACATTTTTACTTTGAAGGACTTTTCCCTCATTAATTCCAACAATTCAGGCCATTTCTCAACCATGTAAGGGATTTCACATTTTTCATTCATAAATGTATATTTTCACACTATTTTTTACACTTATTTATTATTATTATTATTTATTAATTATTCTTGCATTTGCATCCATTCCACATCATTCAGTCTCTTTCTTTCTTTCTTTCTTTCTTTCTTTCTTTCTTTCTTTCTTTCTTTCTTTCTACTCCCTTTCTCTTTCTTTTTACTTCATTCCTTGTTTCCTTGTTTCTACCCCATTTCTATATATACCCCAGTTCTCATAATGGATATTTCAGGTTTTGGAGCTTCTTCATGTCCTGACTTTAGACTTTTCCACCTTCAATCCTTACATTTTACTTTGAAGGACTTTTCCCTCATTAATTCCAACAATTCAGGCCATTTCTCAACCATGTAAGGAGTTTCACATTTTCCATTCATAAATGTATATTTTCACACTATTTTTTACACTTATTTATTATTATTATTATTTATTAATTATTCTTGCATTTGCATCCATTCCATATCATTCAGCCTCTTGCTTACAAGTTATAGGCTACTCTTCAGGTATTGCTTCATCTTTATTTATATTTGTTCAAGAAATGCTTTCAAGCTGTTAATATATTTATTCATTTGAGTATACTGAAATGTTAATTTTTTTCACACCAATCTTCAAAGAATTTGAGTAATTTTCCCAACATTTCATACAAATTTGACATCCTTCTTATAAGTTTTACTTTTTAATATGTTCTCACCTATTTCAGATTTCAACCATTCAACTGTTAAACTATAAATATGCAGGATTTCTACATTTTCCTCGAACTTTTTATTAACATGTTTTACTTTTACCCTTCAGATATGTTGTAGTTATTTTTAGTTATTCTGCCCTTTAACAGATTGTAACTACCTCTATATTATTCTACTTTTACACTTCAGATATTGTTTCATCTATATTAGTAATGGTTCAAAAAATGTTTTCAAACTGTTTTGAGTGCACTTTAACCTTTCAATTCATTCATACTATTCTTCACTAATTCAAGTAATTACCACCCATTTCATGCATCCTCCATCTTTCATCTTCTACTTTTACTCTTGTTTAGTCTAGCCTACATAAGAAATGGTTCAAAAATGTTTTCATACTGTCAGTTTTAAGTAAATCTGAGTAGACTTCAGACTTTCAATTTCTTCATACTGATCTTCAACAATTCAAGTAATTTCAAACCATTTCGTATCCTTCATATATTATTTCATCTCTTCAAGATTTCTTCAGCAGTTTCTTATTTTTTGAGATGAGTGTAATTTTTTTTTTACACTCATCTAAAACAGTTATTCAGGTGTTTCTCAACAAATGGAATTCGTGCAAAAAAGAAAAAAGGAAGATGTGGTTTGCTGTCCATGGTTCTGAAACATTAGGCTACGTGTTATCAGTCTTTGATAGGTCATTGATTAGTAAAATAAATAAATAAATAAATAAATAATAATAACAATACTTTTGATGCATTATTCGTTTTTGTGTAATATCAGATTTACATTTTTTTTCAACTTATTTTACTGTCATGAGACGTTTTTGATGCATAGACTGCTTAATAAAAATATATAAGTGCTGCTTAATAAAGAAAAAAGCTTAAGTGCATGTGGCCTGCAGCTGGCCTGAGTATTTGATCGTTTGAGAGCGACGACTGAGAGACAGAGCCACCTGCAGCAGACCCGTGTGAAAAGATCCGAGGAATCTGATTGTCCCTGAACATATCAAACAACTTCAACTCCCCTACGTCATCGGGCTGAAGGCTCATTCTACTCGGACTCCCTAGCGGTAAGTAATGCACTTACGGTTCTCCCGTAGACTCTGTTGTGAAGCGGTTTAAATTACGGTATTTTTTTTAACGTGTTATGGTCAAACAGATATGATAATGTCTTTATTAAACTTCCATGAAAATATAATAAAAGACCTGTGAGATTACGGTGCTGGCACTGCTTTCTTTTAAAGATAACGGCTATCTACAAACAAGTTGATAACGGTTGTTGTCGTTAAGCAAACGCCGTCGTTATGTTGCTGAGCGCCTGTGTAAGCAAAGCAGGTTTGTGTTGTTCAGTTTGGGGGATTCATGGTGTCTAGAAAGTGTAAAGTTAATTGTTATTTTGTAGCCTGTATTGTCGTAATCATCAGCTGTTTCCCCCTGCCGGTGATCGGTTCAGTGTGTGTGTGTGTGTGTGTGTGTGTGTGTAGTGGAGATTGTTTGTGGTTGTCATGGTGATGAGGCCGGTCAGTAGTGGAGTGTAACGTCCGTCTCCGTTCCTCCGTTCCTGTTTGCCTGTTTTCCTGATCATCAATAGGCCTACATATTATACCACCACAACGACCCCTCATTCTACAAAAGCATCAGTGGCTGCAGCTGGCAGAGGCATTAGAGTTAGTCTAAATGGTGATATAGTGAGGTGAAAATGTGATGAAATGCCATCTAATAATTATCCTAATGGTGCATGTTGCTCCCATGCTTTTATTTTGTAAAAGTCTGTTGCTGGATTATTTTAGCCTAGCGCACTACACGCAGGTTGCTCTGACTGTGCGGACGCTTGTTGCACTGTGGTGAAGTTAGAACCATCAAGGTGGGAGAGGGACGGACAAAACAGCGGCGACAATTAACCCCGCTCCGCCGGCCCAGAGAGCTCTCATGCGGGGAAGGTTACGTGCTAAACTCGCCGGCCGTCTCTGCTGAAGTTGGCTTCATGTTGGTAATGTTGCTATCGGGATGTCCAGCATATTCCTCTTCAATGTCCGGTCTCTGGTAAACAACATGAATGAACTGCGACAGGATCACGTTTTTAAAAGGATCCTGGACTCTCATGTTTATAATGAGCATGGTTTAACCAGTCTATGGGTTTAACATATTAACAGCAGGTCACGCTGTTTCCAAAACGACACCGACTTCAGCAGACACGTGAGTTTTACAGTGGCTCCTGTCAATACTTTGTTTTCAAAATATCACCATGCTGCTTGTCCTGCCTATTTTAAATTGTGTATTTTTTCGAGGGTATTCTGCATAAGTAGCCTATGAGATGTTGAGGGGCTGTAGTCTGAAGCTGCTCAGTTTTAATATAGCCTAAACCTACTAATTGTGATTGGCGATTTAAAATAATAATAAAAATAATTTAAATATGGCTGAGTGATCAATAACATAAATGTGGAGAAAGCATATGGCTTGTTGTGAAGATGTACAGCGTGATGGAGAGAGGGAAAACAATGGTTCATACAGCCAGCTGATCCACTGGTCCTCTGAGTGAAATATGCAAGTTAGTCAGATAAACAGGGCCGTTGCTAGGAATTCTGGGGGCCCTGAAAGAATAAAAGTGGGCCCCTGACTTCTCAATATTTTTTCTTAGCCTATTTATTATCATTTTTTATTTAGCCTACTTTGTTTTGATGCGAATGCAGCATTACTATGAGTATTAGTCAGGGCCTTATGCAGAATAATTCAGTCATACAGGGTTTTTTTGTGGGCCCTACTGGGCGCTGGGCCCCTAGAATTATCATCACCTTTCTCCCCTATACAACGGCCCTGCAGATAATTAATGACATGTCCTGAATAAAAAAGTGGCGAAGTGACTGGACTGACGAGTTTTTTTTATTTTATTTTAACAACAAATGTTATGGCACTTTCGTTCATATGGCAGCATAACATTGAAATAAAAGTGCACTTTACACTACTTTTGAATTCATATTGGATTTTGCAATGCGATTATTCATGATTAATCAGGGAAATCATGCGATTAAAAATTTTAATCGTTGCCCAGCCCTACAAAATAGTTAATTATTAAAATCTAAAACTCAATGAAAAATATCATAACATTTTACTTCTTTTCCCAGAGAAAGAGAAGAAGATTCTGCGCTTGCACGTGATTGGTGAGTACAAGAAAATCTGAACTGAAATTAATGTTAAGATCAAAGAGACAAGGAGAACAGTAGTCCTCATGTAGTGCCTCACAGAGACCAGAAAAAAAAATTGAACTAATGATTGATTTTGACAACCACTTGATTTGTCACACAGAGTCAGTTGCAACACCACATTTACTGAGTCTGAAGAGTGTTTTTTTGCCCAGAATCAAGCCTCGTACTCTCGTACTAAAAAGAGATTTGGCTAGTAATAGCTAGTGATGAGAGCGTGAGAATTAACCCAGTCTTTAAAAAATAAAGATGGTTTAGTCAAATGTAAAATGACACGTAGTCTACTGATAGTAATGTGTAAATTAACACTATATTGCTGGCTTTACAATGGTTACACATGGAACAATTTTGCATGTTGTAAATTGCATGTAGGCTAGTATAAATATCTTATATTTCATTTAAAGGGATAGTTCACCCAAAATTCAAATTTCACTCATTATCTACTCACCCTAATGTCAACTAAGAGCTGTGAGAATTTTCAGAGTCCTCCGTTCCTTCTCTGAGATATTGCTTTTATACAACAGTTGTGCATTTTATTAGTTAACAGTAATAAGCTACAAGAGATTGTGATTTGTTTGATTTGGCCAACACAAATAGTTCCGCAACTAGAAGGGAGACAAGGCTGTTGCCAGGCAACACAAACATTTCCTAGCTTGCTACTAGTGGCCCTTTTTCCACTGAGCTGGTTCGGAGCCAGTGCCTGAATAGCACCGGAACAACAGGACCAGCTTTAATATACAGAGACGTTATCGATACCGTAGTAAATTTGTTTATCTGCTATGTAATAAATATAAACACAGTTGAAGCCAAGTAGCCGAGCTACGTGGCTAACAACAACACAGAGAGAATGATCGCAAATTAGACAGATCATGTCAGCTCCGGGTTTTAATTTTCCAGTCCTTTTTTAAAATAACTGTAGTAGGCAGCAGAGAGATGGGGCAGCTCCGGAATGGGGAGCGTGGCTCTGACTTAGCTCCTGAACGCCTGAACAGCAGAGTGATAATGTCTGTAAAAAGTCCCAGTGCTGTTATATTGTATATCATGTAATGTCTCTCGTCCAATCAAATTACTTGATCGGAACTAACTGTTATACAAGTATAACAGGGATAGTTTCAGACCTAACAATTTGTCCTTTTTTATTGTGTTTCATATTTTGCAGAAGAAGACCTGCCTTCCAGACCGTCCTGTTTTGTCCCTCTCACCCCCCCATCCCCTTTATCCATCCATCCTGCTCTATCTATTGTCTCTGCCTTCTTTCTCTCTCCCTAAGTTTCACGCTTTCAGGCTTGCTGTTCAAACGTACCAAGCCTTCAAGAAACAAACTGAATACTCAAGATACAAACTGAATACTCAAGATACACTTTTGAAGTAGTTCTCTCTTGAACGAAAACAGCTCTCCTTGAAGTAGTTCTCTCTTGAACGAAAACAGCTCTCCTTGAAGTAGTTCTCTCTTGAACGAAAACAGCTCTCCTTGAAGTAGTTCTCTCTTGAACGAAAAAGACTGTCATTGAAGTAGTTCTCCCTTGAACGAAAAGAATTTTCACTTGAATGAGACATTTCCTCTTATGCTATCCCTATTTTCCCTTTGATACGCTCAATCTGTCCTACCTCTATACACTCTGGCTTTACCTTTTCTCTGTTGTCCATTTGTTCCAAATTGGGACTTTTTGAAATTGATCAAAACTGAAACAAGTAGTTTAAATTCACCAGTACCAAGTAATTCTGCCTCATTAAGAAACAACTCTTGTTGGTCAATTGCAATCTGAAAGTATACATCGCCATTGAATTTGAGCAAAATCTATTTTCTCCAGTGTGTCATTTCTGTTTCAGTAAAGTAATTTTCCTACTGATTTAAAGAGGCAAGTATTTTCTGAATCAGTACAAATTGATTTAACTGGCTCATCAGTCCTAAAAGCACTGGAGTGTTGGAACAGAGAGGTTCCCTATTTTCTTTCCTGCTCCATATTGAGACTAATTTAACTTGAAATAACTTTTTACATCCAGTCTCTGCTTTAATAAGCAACAAACCTCTCATAGCGTAGTCTGTGTCGTTGTTTGTCTGTATTGTGCCTATTTGTCTGCATCAACAATGCCAAGGAAAAACAAGAAGTCTCAAGCTAGAAAACTCCAGTGGCAACAGCAGAGGGAATCTCAGAGTGCAGCACCAAGTGAACAAGCAGAGGGTACCGGTTCTCAGAGCAGCATGGTGAGTGAGTCTACGACACTTGTTAGTGAGACTGTAACACAGGGAGGACCACCTGATGGATTGTGTGTTTCCAATGCTGACATGATAAATAGGCAAAGTCACATTGATGCTACGTGCCCAGCAGAGGCTTCCAATGCAGACCCAGTGAAAAATCAGGTAGCTGCTTCAGAAGTGCCACAAGTTTCTTATGTTGACATTATAAAGGAGCAACATAACAGTGATGCAGATTGTTCTCATGTGCACCAGGCCAAACGCAAGTATGATACTTCAGATGTAGGACAAACATCTTGTGCAAACATTGCAAAAAGGAGACGTGGCAGTAATGCTCCACATGTAGCTGTTCCCTCTCATGCTTACAATGATATCCTGGAGCTTCAGCTTGGTGAGAAAAGAGTCTGTGCGATGCGCAGCCAGGCTTCTGTGAGATATGGTAAATACAGAAACCAACAGTGTACCTGTAACTCCCTGACGTTTCTGGCCTTTCTTTATGAGAATGAAAACATCACAACAGAGAACCTCAATCAAGTTTTGGATAAAGGTAATGCAATGTACATAGAGGCCAGGGAACGGTTCCCAAACTTTATCCATTTGACAGCAGATGAGATCCCTGACCGAGTGACTGCACGCAGCCATGTGTACAATGTAAACATGAACATATGGTCACGATATGGTACGTTAGGAGACCCTGACCCTGGAAGTGTTGATTACTTTCTGGACCTAATGGCTGGACTGAGCTGTCTGCTGTCAGAAGTGCAGTATGCATTGCTGTTGATGACTGGGTTGTGTATCGCACTGTTCAGAACCAGATCTGGTAGGTTTGGTTTCTTTGACCCACACGGCAGAAAAGAGGATGGTAGACATATACCGCTGGGATGCCCTTTACCTGGTAGGGCTGTCATGGTGACATTCACAAGTCTCTTTGAAGTGATTAAAAGAATCCAAATATTTCACAGGGGGATCAGAACTCCCTCCTCCTGCAACTATGAGTTGAAACCTGTGACGTTTCCCTGTGCTAATGCAACCCATGACAACGAAACCACCCCTGATGTGCTGATTACAACAAACACTCCTGCTGCAACAACATCCTCTGTTGTAGATGATGCTCTTCACAGTGAGCCGAGTGCAGTCACTGAGCTCTCTGATGAGCTACTTTATGAACTGTGCACTGCCATGGAAACAGAAGCACAACCATTGAGCCAGCCCAGTGTAACTTCTGTCACAGCCCAAGACATCACTTCATCTGTGGCACAACAGGATCAAATCGGGTTGCCTGATCCACCAAATGAAACTGCTCCACATGTCTCACACATCTCCATTACACTGTCCAAACTCAATAAAAACCAAAAGAGAAAATTCATGAGGAAACTAATGCTCTCAGCAAAAGACACAAACAAAAAAGACAAAAAAACAAAACAAAGAGAGAAGTATGCTTCACATGAAACATACAGAGAAAAGAAGAAATTTTACGAAAAGAACAAAAACTGTAATGACTTAAACCGAGAAAAAAAACAGCAATATTTTGCCAAACGCTATCGAGACAACGCTGAAATTAAACAAAAGAACAAAGAAAAAATGAAGAACCGATACATGACCGATCCTGAATTTAAACAACAGAAACAGGAGTATATCACGAAACAATACAGACGAAATGTGACTTTTAGAGAGAAACAAAAGCTCTATCAGACCAAAAGATATCAAGAGGATTTAACCTTTAAAGAAAAACAGAAACTGTACCTGACCAGAAATTACAAAGACAACTCCCAGTTCAGAGAACGGCAGCGGTCTTACATCACCAAAAATTACAAAGAAAACTCCCAATTCAGAGAACGGCAGCGGTCTTACATTACAAGGCGTTACAGTAATGACCAGACACACAGAGCACGACACAGAGAGCTGATGAAGCAAAGGATGCGAGAAAAATATCACAACAATCTTGCTTTTAAAACTATGCACAACATGAGATGTGCTACGAAAATAAAAAGGAAATACAGACGTCTCGATAGACAAGCACAGGAGAGTGACAACAGTGTGATCGCAGAGGCCATATCTATATTCAGATCCCATATAAAGTCTGGTCCAACGTACCCTTGCACCGTGTGTCATAAGGCATCATTCCCAAACCAAGTGAAACAGTGCAAGAGGTCAACCTATGTGAAAAACCCACGTCTAGTTGCATCCTGCCTAACAGGTAAATATGTTCATGTTTGTGATGAAGTCTGCAGAAATGAACAACAGTGCACAATGCCAGATGAGAGGAGAAAAGAATGGATCTGTCACACCTGTCATGATCACCTTAAACGTGGAGCCATGCCGTCTCTTGCTGTAGCCAACAACATGGAGCTCATTGACATTCCACCTGAACTGTGTGACCTCAACATTTTGGAGAGACATCTCATCGCCAAATGCATCCCATTTGCCAAGATTATTCCTCTTCCCAAAGGCAGACAAAATTCAATACGAGGTAATGTAGTGTGTGTCCCCTCTGAAGTTCAAGAAACTGTACAAGCATTGCCCAGAGTGAGGAGTGAGTCTCAGGTTCTGAGAGTGAAACTGAAGAGAAGACTGTGTTACAGAGGTCATCAGCTGTTTCAGACTGTCACCTGGTCTAAACTGGTTCACGCGCTGCATAAACTGAAAGAGATTCACCCAGAGTACAAGGATGTAAGTATCAGAGATGATGCTGAACTGTGTGATCCCACACTTCCTGATGAGGAGGAGGAGGAGGAAGGTGAAACAATGAATGATGATGATTATGATGAAGGTGATCTGTTGGAAATTGATGTGTTTGAGAATGAAGCATTTCAGGAGACAGAGAATGAACCTGATGACGGGCAGAATGATGACAATGCTGAGCAGCAGCCAACTGAGCAGACACGTGACGATGAGGAACAGGAAGAAAATATGCCCAATGGCGGATTCGCGCTTGACTCGTGCCTTCAACCAACTGATGTGTCAGAGGAGATATTAAGTTTTAGTGAGGGTATCTACTCTGTGGCGCCTGCTG
This sequence comes from Trachurus trachurus, assembly GCF_905171665.1. Classification (NCBI taxonomy): domain Eukaryota; kingdom Metazoa; phylum Chordata; class Actinopteri; order Carangiformes; family Carangidae; genus Trachurus; species Trachurus trachurus. The sequence goes on along the minus strand of NW_028155221.1, from coordinate 40,975 downwards.
AAAGAAACAGTCCAGTTGGTTTCTTCAAAACCCCCAGACTGGAGGCCATATCCTTTCCTATGCAGTTCCCTACAGGTCAGAACACACTGGATGAAAATAGACTTGTTAAGCTGTCGCCCAGCGGTTATTTCAAAGCTCGGCTTTTCTGTGTTGATAATCGTTTTGCCAGAGACACAAACTACTTGTTCTTTGCCCAGTTTGTGACAGAAATTCACTTGGCCACAAACAGCATGAGCATTCAGTTAAGGAAAGCAAAGCCTATGACCAGAGACGGACGCAGAATAACATCTGATATGTTACTGAATAAACGTGAGGTGGAAAGACTTGTGAGGAATAAAGATGCAGTAAGATTCATGCAGCCACTCAGAGGAACTCCAGCCTACTGGCAAAAAACAACCAGAGATCTCTTTGCCATGATCAGACAGTTGGGAGTTCCGACATTCTTCTGTACATTCTCAGCGGCTGAAATGCGTTGGCCTGAGGTCATCGAGGCAATAAAAAGACAACAAGGTGAGGATGTTAATTTTGACGAGCTTGACTGGTCCGCAAAGTGTGACATACTGAGGAGCAATCCTGTGACAGCCATGCGAATGTTTGATAAACGAGTAGAGGCTTTATTCAGAGACCTGATTTTCTCACAAGCAGAACCCCTTGGGAAAGTGCTCGATTTTTTCTACAGAGTAGAGTTTCAGCACAGAGGAAGCCCGCACATTCATTGCCTGTTATGGATAGAAGGTGCACCGGTGTTCGAGACCGATAGTGACAAAACGGTGTGTGACTTTGTTTCAAAGTACATCACAGCTCAGCTCCCTGACCCACGCAAACAACCTGAACTGCACAGAAAAGTGAAGGAGTTACAGATGCACAGCAGAAACCACTCTCGCACATGTTTCAGAAGCTTTGGCTCTGCCTGCAGATTTGGATTTCCTAAACAACCCTGCAAAGAGACAATGATCACCAGACCATTTGAAAGTGACACTGACATTTCCGAAGCAGTGGAAAAGGCCAAAGACAAACTCAAACCACTGAATGCACTCCTGAACGAACCTGAGATTGCAGAACACCTGAGTTTAGAGCAGCTCCTGGCTCGCTATAAACTGACAGTCAGTGAATATGAGAAATGCATGAGCTTAATTGCCACATCCTGCTCAGTGACCTTGAAACGTGACCCCAAAGACTGCTGGGTAAATGGGTTTAATCCGTACCTTCTCAAAGTGTGGAATGCAAATATTGACGTGTCTTTTATCCTAAATGCTTATTCCTGCATCATGTATCTGACCAGCTACATAACAAAGCAAGAATCCAAAATGTCAGAGTATCTGAAAACAGTCATTGAGAACTCCAACAAGGAACATGTCAACGAATGTGACGAAATGAGAGAAGTAATGCAGGCTTATTCCAAAAAGAGAGAGATATCAGCCCAAGAAGCAGTCGCAAGAGCATGTGGAATCAAACTGAAAAAATGTTCACGAGGTGTTGTATTCCTACCAACTGATGACAACCCAGTTAAAATGAGTCGCCCGATGTCAGCCCTGGAAGACGCAACACCAGGAAGTGCAAGTATATGGATGACATCACTGACGGACAAGTACAAAAACAGACCTGAGACACCAGAGTTTGAGGAGATGTGTCTGGCTGATTTTGCAGCAACATGCAGACTTGTCTATGGCAATCAGGCAAAAGGCAAAGATGTTCTCCGCTTGCTGAATGACTCTGGATTTGTTCAAAGGCGAAAAAACGACAAGCCCGCTGTGATCAGATTTTACCGCCCCTCGAAGGAAAAAAGTCCTGAACAGCACTATGGATCACTGCTGAAGCTGTACCTTCCCTACAGATCAGATGCAGAACTGAAAAGGCCATTCTTACCAACGTACCAGTCCTTTTACGAAAGTGGCATTGCACGTCTGCCTGGCCGTGAGCACGGTGAGCTAGTTAAATACATTGTGAAAAGAAACAAAGACAAATACGAGAAAAACAGTAAAGAGATTGAGCAAGCTGTGGAAGAGTACGAGCAGAACAGAGGATTGATTGATGAATGGAACAACCTGGCACCTGAATCTGAACTTGTGAGGATGGAGTGCATTGATGAACTGCAAGCAGCAGAGCCAGATCACGATAATGTACAAGAAAATGTCCCAGACTACAGTCGTCAGGTTAACGCTGTAACAGAAGCCAGAGCCATCAGAGAGCCCCCTGCAATGGATCCTGCTGTGTTACGTCAAATGTACCAGAACCTGAACCAGAAACAAGCCTGTGTCTTCTCTTTAATCAGAGACTGGTGCATTAAGCGTGTTCGTCGCCTAAATCCAGAGCCGCTGTTCATCTATATCAATGGTGGAGCTGGAGCAGGAAAGTCACATCTGATCAAATGCATCCACGCAGAGGCGTCAAAGATACTGTGCAAAGTACCCAGACATGCAGACGACACTGACATATCAAGCCCCACTGTGCTGTTGACTGCTTTCACTGGAACCGCAGCATTTAACATCTGTGGAACAACTCTGCACTCTCTGCTGAAGCTCCCCAGAAGTCTGAAACCTCCTTTTGTGGGACTGGGTAACAAATTGGATGAAGTCAGAGCAGAACTGATCAATGCTGAAATCCTCATCATTGATGAAGTGTCCATGGTGTCAAGGCCCCTCTTTGCATATGTTGATGTCAGACTGAAACAGATCAAAGGCAGCCAGAAACCTTTTGGAGGAATGTCAGTCATCGCTGTTGGAGACTTCTATCAGCTACCACCAGTGCGACAGTCTAAACCTCTGTGTGTACACAACCCAGAAGACATTGACCTGTGGCAGGAAAACTTTCAGATGATCACGCTCACTGAGATCATGCGTCAGAAGGATGATGTTGCCTTTGCAGAGATGCTGAACAGGATCCGTGTGAAAGACAAGTCAGAAGAGTTGTCTGAATCAGACAGAGCTTTGTTGTCACAAGCCATCACTGAACCAGCTCAACGCCCTGCTGATGCCCTGCACATTTTTGCCACCAACAAACAGGTAGGTGCTCACAATACTGAAATACTGACGAAAAATTACTCCAACGTCACCAAAATTGATGCAGACGACTACAAAAAGGATCCGAGGAATGGGAAAATGACACGACAAGAACAACCATTCAAAGGAGGTACAAATGAGCTACCAGACACACTCCAAGTTGCAGAAGGCGTACGTGTCATGCTGACTAGAAACCTGGATGTTTCCAAAGGACTGGTGAACGGTTCGTTTGGTACTCTTATCAAAGTGGTAACCTCTGAACCGCCTGGATCTGCACATGTCAACATGCTTGGACTCCAAATGGATAATGAAACTGCATCAGGATCAGCTGACAACCTTGTTTATATCGAGAGATCAGAGGACAACCTGAAACAGAAAGGAGCTGTGCGCAGACAGTTTCCCATCAAGCTGGCTTTTGCATGCACCATTCACAAGGTTCAAGGCATGACAAGACATTCAGCTGTTGTCTCCCTGAAACACATCTTTGAGCCTGGCATGGCTTATGTGGCATTGAGCAGAGTCACCTCTCTCAGTGGACTGCACCTGCTGGACATGGATGAGAGTAAAATCTACGCCAACACTGAAATCACTGAAGCGCTTGAGGCCATGAGACAAGTGAACCTGGACGACATGATGCCACTTCTTCATCTCAGAGACACACTGAGCCGACCTGACACTCTGACCATTGTTCACCACAACACAGAGGGACTGCCAGCTCACATCAATGACATCAAGAGCCATCACGAACTGTGTCTTGCGGATGTTTTGTGTCTCACAGAAACCCACCTACAGGGCTCCTTTGTGGCAGACAGTCTTCAACTTCAGGGCTACACCATGTTCAGACGAAACAGACACCTGTCCTACACCAATGATCCCCAGATGGCAAAGAAAGGTGGTGGTGGAGTTGCCATGTATGTCAGAAATCATATCCAAGTGCACGAGAAGCAGTACATACATAATGTAACTGACCTAGAGTTTGTGGCTCTGAAGATTGAAGCCCCAGTGAGAGCACTAATTGCAGCTGTGTACAGACCACCAGACTACTGTGTCAAGTCATTCCTGAAGAACCTGAGCAGCCTTGTGGACTCACTGGAGATCATGGATATTCAACCCATCATTGTCTGTGGTGATTTCAACGAGAATCTGAAGTCTGAAGAAAAAAAGCCAATACTGGAGATGTTTCAGTCCAAAGGGTTTCAACAACTCATCACTGATCCAACCACAGAGAAGAACACACTGTTGGACGTGGTTTTCATCTCTCAACCTCAGCAGTGTCTCCATTCTGGTGTGCTGAAGACCTACCACAGCTATCACAACCCCATTTACTGTGTATTGTCTTTTAACAGTTCGTAAAACAGTGCGGTAAGCCATACAGGTTTAGTAAAATACAAGTGACTCATTTGATAAAATTGTGTTTTCATCATGTTGTTATCACCATGTACACTCTTCAGTTTGCAATCAATAGGAAAATTCTTTAAGCATCATCTTGTGTAAAAAAAAAAAAAAAAAAAAAAAAGTGTGTTTTGGCTTGTGCATTTACCAGGGAGGGTTTTGGGTTTTGGGTTGGTAAATGCACAAGCCAAAAGAGTTTCAGGAACCAAGGACAGCCAGTGTTTACAATACCTGTGCTACATGTGTAACAGACACTGAAAAATGAACAATAAAATAAATGAATATCAATAAATAATATTTATCAATTAATATAATATATCCTATTAACTGTTAAATTAATAAAAAACATCAATACACATTTATATGCAACTGCTGAAAGTACATGTTCTCTGTGTTGTGTGAGCTGGGATGGTCACCTCCCCTGCCTCGGGGCAGGTGGCCTGACCAGAGACCATTCACTCTGTGTGCTTTCTGACCCCTACTCAACGTTCCCCTCTCCAACCTTTACCACACCACTTCCAAAACTGTGAGGATCAGCTGGGAACGGCCAGGACATGGTGGCTGTCAGTCTGACATTGCCCAGGCACTGCAGCATCATCCTGTCAACAGTGGATCCACCACAACTGGGTTCCACAGAGTTCTTCTTCCTGCCTGCCCTGGTTGTTCTTCGCTGAAGAGAATGAGACTGTCGTGGTGCTGCTGGTTGCTGAAGGTATGACAGACAGTATGTGATTTATAGGCTACAAGTTCTGCATATGTTTTATGCCACAAAAACGTACAACATCTTTCTCTTCTCTTTTATCAGGAGCACCTACTTCCACCTCATCATCATCCGGCCACGTCTGACCAGAAACAACAGCATCATCAAAACCGTCAGTCTGCAGAGCCCTCACTGCTGGACCGCACATACACAAGTCATCCTGCTGCCAGCTTCTATGCCTGCTCACAACAGAGCCAAAGGTACCGCTTTGTTGTTTTGTCATTAAAAAATTTGGATGACACTGTTGACAATATAGGTTTACAACAATATCATGTCCACTGCCTTCTCCTTTCAGGTCTCCCCCACTTGACAGTAGAGACCGACAGGGCTGGACAGCTTTCTGGACCTTGTGATCTGTGTGACGGAGCACTGAGGGTGACAGGCTGATGATTCTCTGGCAGGTGATTACTTAAGGTAAATGATAATCAGTTAGTAAGTGTTGAACATGTGATTTATGTCTTGGTCTTCACTTTCCAAAACATTTTTCTATTTTATCTTGTCAGGTTCACCTCCCTCATTCTTCTGTTGATCATCTGGCAAGTGATGAGGTGCACTGCTGCACGGACACACAGCTCAGAACCACCAAGCCATCGTGCTGTCACTGACCACACATGACAACACCATCCAATCTGTGCAGCAAGCAGCAAATGGCCAAGTCAAATTTGAACATGGGCCACTGCAGTCAGGACTGTGCCCATGTGATATACTGTTGAGCCCATAAGGTTTTATTCTTGGCCGTCACAACATCTATCACACGTCTGCCCGTCCTGGGTGAGGGATCCCTCCTCTGTTGCTCACCCTGAGGTTCCTCCCGTTTTTTTCCCCGTTAAGGGTTTTCTTGGGAGTTTTTCCTCAGTCGATGTGAGGGTCTAAGGGCAGAGTGTTGTAATGCTGCTGTGTCAAGCACTTGGAGACAACGTTTTTTAGAAATGCAATACACAAATGAACCTCCTTTCCTGCAAGTGCTGTAATAAAGACAGATTCTAACTATCCCAAGGACAGTCATTCTTATATTATGTTTACCTAGTATTTTTTGTTGATACATTCCACATTACTGAAGAAAGGTGTTGTGTTTGAAGAATTACATCAGTGAAATCTATTTCTACTGGTTTTAGACCTTAAAACACATCTTTTACACTTTTGTTAAACAATTCAGGTGTTTTTCCACCAAGTCATATAATTCAACCTCCTGCTCACATGTTCTACTTTTACCTCTCACATATTGCTCCATCTATATTACCTCTCACATATTGCTTCATCTATATTAATAATGGTTCAACTATGTTTTTACAGCTGTCAGTTTTGAAAAATATTTGAGAAGACTTCAGTTTTTCAATTTCTTCATACACATCACACACACACACAAACACACACAGTGGTGAGTTTGCAAAACCTCATGCAGTAGCAACAAAATGCAAGCAGTAGCAGCGGCAAGGGAATGGAGCAGTGGCGATAGCAGCAGAACGTGGCAGCAGTAGCAGTAACATAGCCAGGGATGAGCAGGTAAGATGGGGGGTTGAAATAGCCTATTTGGATGAGGACAGCATGTAAATGATCAGCTAATCGTGATTTTAAGCTGTCAGGTTCCAGTGCTTCTTGCAGCTGACTTCAACTCTTCAACAGACTCTTCAACTGTTACATTTAATAACGCAGGATTTTCCAACATGTTTGTCTTTCATTTCAACATTTTTACTGGTTGTAGACCTTTGACACATTTTTTAAAAACTATTATCTAAAACAGTTCAGGTATTTTTCCACCATGTCATGTGATTCAGCCTCCTGCTTTCATGTTATACGTTTCTTCTTGAGATATTGTTTAATCTATATTAGTAAGAGTTCAAAAATGTTTCCAAGCTGTCAGTTAAACTAATTTGAGTAGACTCAAGCTTTTCAATACATTCATACTATTCTTCAACAATTCAAGTAATTTCCACCCATTTCATACATCCTCCATCTTCAATCTTATACTTTTATTCTTAAGATATTGTTTCATCTATATTAGTAATGGTTCAACAATGTTTTCAAGCTGTCAGTTTTATATACGAGTAGACTTCAGCCTTTCAATTTATTCATACTAATCTTCAACAATTCAAGTTGAAATCACCTATTACCTATTACAAAGCCAGGATTTTTACATTTTCCCTTAAATGACTTAAATGTTAATTTTTACTGTAAATGTTAATTTTTTCATACTAATCTTCAAAATCCTTCTTATAAGTTTTACTTTTTAATATTTTCTCACTTATTTCAGATTTCAACCATTCAACTGTTAAACTATAAATGTGTAGGATTTCTACATTTTCCTCAAACTTTTTATTAACATGTTTTACTTTTACCCTTCAGATATGTTGTAGTTATTTTTTAGTTATTCTGCCCTTTAACGGATTGTAACTACTTCTATATCATTCTACTTTTACACTTAAGATATTGTTTCATCTATATTACTAATGGTTCAAAAAATGTTTTCAAACTGTTTTAAATAAATCTGAGTGCACTTTAACCTTTCAATTTCTTCATACTATTCTTCACTACAAGTAATTACCACCCATTTCATACATCCTCCATCTTTCATCTTATACTTTTACTCTTCAGATATTGTTTAATCTACATTAGTAATGGTTCAAAAATGTTTTCAAACTGTCAGTTTTAAGTAAATCTGAGTAGACTTCAGACTTTCAATTTCTTCATACTGATCTTCAACAATTCAAGTAATTTCAAACCATTTCATACTCTTCATATATTGTTTCATCTCTTCAAGATTTCTTCAGCAGTTTCTTAACTTAATTCAGCATAGTTTCAACAATTTATTCAGCTCATTCAGCTTCCAGCTTTCAGCATTCACCCGTATTTCCTTCAGGAAATGCATTTTCTAGTTATTATTATTATTCTGTACACTTCTTCCGTTTTTCGGTCTTTAACTACTTCTTCATACTTTCTACTATTCAAACAATTCATATATCAAAACGTGCAGCTTCTTCAGGAGATCATTGGATCCATTCAACTTTTTCATATCATTCATACTTTTCAAAATATTCAAACTTTATTGAAAAATTTTTCCCATAGGAATACATTGAAACGGTCTTCAAACTGTTCCAATCTTCTCCTTCTTTGAACTTCAACTGCTTCAACATACTTTCACCTACAGACTTCATTCCACTTTTAAAAAGTTCACAAAACTTTCAAGTATTCACGGTATATTCAACTTTTTCATATCTTCTACCGTTATTGATCAGTACACTTCAACTGTTCATGATCATTTTTTGACAAAATTCAAATTTAACATGCAAGTCAATGGCACGGAATGTTCAGAGCTAGAGTGGCGATGACATCAGCTAGAGTGACAGAGAGTCTAAAAATCCTCTGACACTTTGCTCTCTAACCTGTCACCACGGCCACAAATTTCACTCTAGACACAAAATTTCCCCCACTTTGGTAGACAAACTTGTGCTGTGTCTGACAGTGTGCTCGAAAACGCAGAGAGACTAACAGAATTTAAACTCGGAGCCTCTAAGTGCAGCCAGTTCCCTCTCTTCCTCTCATTGACTCCCATTGAAAAGTAGGAGCAGATTTTCTGAGAGAAGCAGAAATGACCTCCTTATCTTTCCTGCGACTGTGAGAAAAGTTTTTGTCCTACAAACATTTAATGCACATTGGCTCGCTCAGGAAGGTCTCCTTGCCCCGATAGTCATGACCACATTCTGATAACAGGTACAGTTCTCTTTTCAGAGGCTGTTGTTCGGAGCTGCACCGAGCTCAAATCTCACTGCTTTGCTCTGTGTGGTGCAGACACAGAGAGAGAGAGACACACACACACAGAGACACACAGACAGAGAGACAGACAGACAGAAAGACACACACACACACACACACACACAGGCTTACAGCTCATAATCAGCCTCTAAATGAGTTCATATCTTTGAGGGGAATTTTTAAACATCTCTAATAATCTATTTCTCTTACATACATTTCAGTTTATTCTTGTGAGGGAGATTTCAGGATTTGGAGCTTCTTCTTGTCCTGACTTTTGGCTTTTCCACCTCTTTAACCCTTTACTTGAAGGACTTGAACTTTTTCTCATTAATTCCAACAATTCAGACCATTTCTCAACCATTTGAGGACTTTCACATTTTTCATTCATAAATGTATATCTTCACACTCTTTTTTTTTTTTTTTTTTTACACTTATCTTAAAACAATTCTGCCATTTGCATCCATTCCATATCATTCAGCCTCCTGCTTACAAGTTATAGACTTGAGGTATTGCTTCATCTTTATACATATTTGTTCATGCTTTCAAGCTGTTAATAATCTATTTATTTATTTGAGAAGACTTAAATGTTATTTTTTTCATACTAATCTTCAAAAATTCAAGCAATTTTCCAAACATTTCATACAAATTCGACATCCTTCTTATAAGTTTTTCTTTTTAATATTTTCTCACCTATTTCAGATTTCAACCATTCAACTGTTAAACTATAAATATGCAGGATTTCTACATTTTCCTCAAACTTTTTATTAACATGTTTTACTTTTACCCTTCAGATATGTTGTAGTTATTTTTAGTTATTCTGCCCTTTAACGGATTGTAACTACTTCTATATTATTCTACTTTTACACTTCAGATATTGTTTCATCTATATTAGTAATGGTTCAAAAAATGTTTTCAAACTGTTTTAAATAAATCTGAGTGCACTTTAACCTTTCAATTCATTCATACTATTATTCACTAATTCAAGTAATTACCACCCATTTCATACATCCTCCATCTTTCATCTTCTACTTTTACTCTTCAGATATTGTTTAATCTACATTAGTAATGGTTCAAAAATGTTTTCAAACTGTCAGTTTTAAGTAAATCTGAGTAGACTTCAGACTTTCAATTTCTTCATACTGATCTTCAACAATTCAAGTCATTTCAAACCATTTCATATTCTTCATATATTATTTCATCTCTTCAAGATTTTTTCAGCAGTTTCTTAACTTAATTCAGCATAGTTTCAACAATTTATTCAGCTCATTCAGCTTCCAGCTTTCAGCATTCACCCGTATTTCCTTCAGGAAATGCATTTTCTAGTTATTCTTACTTCTTCCCTTTTTTGGCCCTTAACTACTTCTTCATACTTTCTACTATTCAAACAATTCATATATCAAAACGTGCGGCTTCTTCAGGAGATCATGGGATGTATTCAACTTTTTCATATCATTCATACTTTTCAAAATATTCAAACTTTATTGAAAATTTTTTTCCCATAGGAATACATTGAAACGGTCTTCAAACTGTTCAAATCTTCTCCTTCTTTGAACTTCATTCGTTTCAACATACTTTCACCTACAGACTTCATTCCACTTTTAAAACGTTCACAAAACTTTCAAGTATTCACGGTATATTCAACTTTTTCATATCTTCTACCGTTATTGATCAGTGCACTTCAACTGTTCATGATCATTTTTTGACCAAATTCAAATTTAACATGGGAGTCAATGGCACGGAATGTTCAGAGCTAGAGTGGGGATGACATCAGCTAGAGTGACAGAGGGTCTAAAAATCCTCTGACACTTCGCTCTCTATCCTGTCACCACGGCCACAAATTTCACTCTGGACACATAATTTCCCCCACTTTGGTAGACAAACTTGTCCTGTGTCTGACAGTGTGCTCCAAAACGCAGAGAGACTAACAGAATTTAAACTCGGAGCCTCTAAGTGCAGCCAGTTCCCTCTCTTCCTCTCATTGACTCCCATTGAAAAGTAGGAGCAGATTTTCTGAGAAAAGCAGAAATGACCTCCTTATATTTCTTGTGACTGTGAGAAAAGTTTTTGCCCTACAAACATTTAATGCACATTGGCTCGCTCAGGAAGGTCTCCTTGCCCCGATAGTCATGACCAAATTCTGATAAGAGGTACGGTTCTCTTTTCAGAGGCTGTTGTTCGGAGCTGCACAGAGCTCAAATCTCACTGCTCTGCTCTGTGTGGTGCAGACACAGAGAGAGAGACATGCACACACACACACAGACAGAGAGATACACACACACACACACACACACAGAGACACACTGGCTTACAGCTCATAATCAGCCTCCAAATTAGTTCATATCTTTGATGGGAATTTTTAAACATCTCTAATAATTTATTTCTCTTACATACATTTCAGTTTATTCTTGTGAGGGAGATTTCAGGATTTGGAGCTTCTTCATGTCCTGACTTTCGGCTTTCCACCTCTTTAACCCTTTACTTTGAAGGACTTGAACTTTTTCTCATTAATTCCAACAATTCAGACCATTTCTCAATCATTTAAGGACTTTCACATTTTCATTCATAAATGTATATCTTCACACTCTTTTTTTTTTTTTTTTTTTTTTTTTTTTTTTTACAATTATCTTAAAACAATTCTGGCATTTGCATCCATTCCATATCATTCAGCCCGCTTACAAGTTATAGACTTGAGGTATTGCTTCATCTTTATACATATTTGTTCATGCTTTCAAGCTGTTAATAATCTATTTATTTATTTGAGAAGACTTAAATGTTAATTTTTTCATACTAATCTTCAAAAATTCAAGCAATTTTCCAAACATTTCATACAAATTCGACATCCTTCTTATAAGTTTTTCTTTTTAATATTTTCTCACCTATTTCAGATTTCAACCATTCAACTGTTAAACTATAAATATGCAGGATTTCTACATTTTCCTCAAACTTTTTATTAACATGTTTTACTTTTACCCTTCAGATGTTGTAGTTATTTTTTAGTTATTCTGCCCTACTTCTATATTATTCTACTTTTAAACTTCAGATATTGTTTCATCTATATTAGTAATGGTTCAAAAAATGTTTTCAAACTGTTTTAAATAAATCTGAGTGCACTTTAACCTTTCAATTCATTCATACTATTCTTCACTAATTCAAGTAATTACCACCCATTTCATACATCCTCCATCTTTCATCTTCTACTTTTACTTTTCAGATATTGTTTAATCTACATTAGTAATGGTTCAAAAATGTTTTCAAACTGTCAGTTTTAAGTAAATCGGAGTAGACTCCAGACTTTCAATTTCTTCATACTGATCGTCAACAATTGAAGTAATTTCAAACCATTTCATACTCTTCATATATTGTTTAATCTCTTCAAGATTTCTTCAGCAGTTTCTTAACTTAATTCAGCATAGTTTCAACAATTTATTCAGCTCATTCAGCTTCCAGCTTTCAGCATTCACCCGTATTTCCTTCAGGAAATGCATTTTCTAGTTAGGGTGAATGCTGAAAGCATTCACACTATTGTTATTCAAATCTTTATTATTATTAAAATTATTATTATTCTTACTTCTTCCCTTTTTTGGCCCTTAACTACTTCTTCATACTTTCTACTATTCAAACAATTCATATATCAAAACGTGCGGCTTCTTCAGGAGATCATGGGATGTATTCAACTTTTTCATATCATTCATACTTTTCAAAATATTCAAACTTTATTGAAAATTTTTTTCCCATAGGAATACATTGAAACGGTCTTCAAACTGTTCAAATCTTCTCCTTCTTTGAACTTCATTCGTTTCAACATACTTTCACCTACAGACTTCATTCCACTTTTAAAACGTTCACAAAACTTTCAAGTATTCACGTTTGATTCAACTTTTTCATATCTCCTACCGTTATTGATCAGTACACTTCAACTGTTCATGATCATTTTTTGACAAAATTCAAATTTAACATGCAAGTCAATGGCACGGAATGTTCAGAGCTAGAGTGGTGATGACATCAGCTAGAGTGACAGAGGGTCTAAAAATCCTCTGACACTTTGCTCTCTATCCTGTCGCCACGGCCACAAATTTCACTCTGGACACATAATTTCCCCCACTTTGGTAGACAAACTTGTGCTGTGTCTCACAGTGTGCTCGAAAACGCAGAGAGACTAACAGAATTTAAACTCGGAGCCTCTAAGTGCAGCCAGTTCCCTCTCTTCCTCTCATTGACTCCCATTGTAAAGTAGGAGCAGATTTTCTGAGAAAAGCAGAAATGACCTCCTTATATTTCTTGCGACGGTGAGAAAAGTTTTTGCCCTACAAACATTTAATGCACATTGGCTCGCTCAGGAAGGTCTCCTTGCCCCGATAGTCATGACCACATTCTGGTAAGAGGTACGGTTCTCTTTTCAGAGGCTGTTGTTCGGAGCTGCACAGAGCTCAAATCTCACTGCTCTGCTCTGTGTGGTGCAGACAGAGAGAGAGAGACACACACACACACGCAGACAGAGAGATACACAAACACACAGACACACTGGCTTACAGCTCATAATCAGCCTCTAAATGAGTTTATATCTTTGAGGGGAATTTTTAAACATCTCTAATAATGTATTTCTCTTACATACATTTCAGTTTATTCTTGTAATGGAGATTTCAGGATTTGGAGCTTCTTCATGTCCTGACTTTCCTCTTTAACCCTTTACTTTGAAGGACTTGAACTTTTTCTCATTAATTCCAACAATTCAGACCATTTCTCAACCATTTAAGGACTTTCACATTTTTCATTTATGAATGTATATCTTCACACTCTTTTTTTTACACGTGTCTTAAACAATTCTGGCATTTGCATCCATTCCACATCATTCAGTCTCTTTCTTTCTTTCTTTCTACTCCCTTTCTCGTTCTTTTTACTTCATTCCTTGTTTCCTTGTTTCTACCCCATTTCTATATATACCCCAGTTCTCATAATGGATATTTCAGGATTTGGAGCTTCTTCATGTCCTGACTTTAGACTTTTCCACCTTCAATCCTTACATTTTACTTTGAAGGACTTGGACTTTTTCCTCATTAATTCCAACAATTCAGGCCATTTCTCAACCATGTAAGGAGTTTCATATTTTTCATTTATAAATTTATATTTTCACACTATTTTTTACACTTAAACAATTCTGGGATTTGCATCCATTCCCTATCATTCAGTCTCTTGCTTACAAGTTATACACTTCAGGTATTGCTTCAGTTTTATACATATTTGTTCAACAAATACTTTCAAGCTCTTAATATATTTATTCATTTGAGTAGACCTATTTTTTCCACACCAATCTTCAAAAATTCAAGCAATTTTCCAACATCCTTCTTATAAGTTCTTCTTTTTAATTTTTTTCTCACCTATTTCAGATTTCAACCATTCAACTGTTAAACTATAAAGAAGCAGGATTTCTACATTTTCCTCAAACTTTTTATTAACATGTTTAACTTTTACCCTTCAGATATGTTGTAGTTATTCTGCCCTTTAACAGATTGTAACTACTTCTATATTATTCTACTTTTACACTTCAGATATTGTTTCATCTATATTAGTAATGGTTCAAAAAATGTTTTCAAACTGTTTTAAATAAATCTGAGTGCACTTTAACCTTTCAATTCATTCATACTATTATTCACTAATTCAAGTAATTACCACCCATTTCATACATCCTCCATCTTTCATCTTCTACTTTTACTCTTCAGATATTGTTTAATCTACATTAGTAATGGTTCAAAAATGTTTTCAAACTGTCAGTTTTAAGTAAATCTGAGTAGACTTCAGACTTTCAATTTCTTCATACTGATCTTCAACAATTCAAGTCATTTCAAACCATTTCATATTCTTCATATATTATTTCATCTCTTCAAGATTTTTTCAGCTGTTTCTTAACTTAATTCAGCATAGTTTCAACAATTTATTCAGCTCATTCAGCTTCCAGCTTTCAGCATTCACCCGTATTTCCTTCAGGAAATGCATTTTCTAGTTATTATTATTCTTACTTCTTCCCTTTTTTGGCCCTTAACTACTTCTTCATACTTTCTACTATTCAAACAATTCATATATCAAAACGTGCGGCTTCTTCAGGAGATCATGGGATGTATTCAACTTTTTCATATCATTCATACTTTTCAAAATATTCAAACTTTATTGAAAATTTTTTTCCCATAGGAATACATTGAAACGGTCTTCAAACTGTTCAAATCTTCTCCTTCTTTGAACTTCATTCGTTTCAACATACTTTCACCTACAGACTTCATTCCACTTTTAAAACGTTCACAAAACTTTCAAGTATTCACGTTTGATTCAACTTTTTCATATCTCCTACCATTATTGATCAGTACCCTTCAACTGTTCATGATCATTTTTTGACAAAATTCAAATTTAACATGCAAGTCAATGGCACGGAATTTTCAGAGCTAGAGTGGTGATGACATCAGCTAGAGTGACAGAGGTTCAAAAAATCCTCTGACACTTTGCTCTCTATCCTGTCGGCACGGCCACAAATTTCACTCTAGACACATAATTTTCCCCCACTTTGGTAGACAAACTTGTCCTGTGTCTCACAGTGTGCTCGAAAACGCAGAGAGGCTAACAGAATTTAAACTGGGAGCCTCTAAGTGCAGCCAGTTCCCTCTCTTCCTCTCATTGACTCCCATTGTAAAGTAGGAGCAGATTTTCTGAGAAAAGCAGAAATGACCTCCTTATATTTCTTGCGACGGTGAGAAAAGTTTTTGCCCTACAAACATTTAATGCACATTGGCTCGCTCAGGAAGGTCTCCTTGCCCCGATAGTCATGACCACATTCTGGTAAGAGGTACGGTTCTCTTTTCAGAGGCTGTTGTTCGGAGCTGCACAGAGCTCAAATCTCACTGTTCTGCTCTGTGTGGTGCAGACAGAGAGACACACAAACACAGAGACACACTGGCTTACAGCTCATAATCAGCCTCTAAATGAGTTTATATCTTTGAGGGGAATTTTTAAACATCTCTAATAATGTATTTCTCTTACATACATTTCAGTTTATTCTTGTAATGGAGATTTCAGGATTTGGAGCTTCTTCATGTCCTGACTTTCCTCTTTAACCCTTTACTTTGAAGGACTTGAACTTTTTCTCATTAATTCCAACAATTCAGACCATTTCTCAACCATTTAAGGACTTTCACATTTTTCATTTATGAATGTATATCTTCACACTCTTTTTTTACACGTGTCTTAAACAATTCTGGCATTTGCATCCATTCCACATCATTCAGTCTCTTTCTTTCTTTCTACTCCCTTTCTCTTTCTTTTTACTTCATTCCTTGTTTCCTTGTTTCTACCCCATTTCTATATATACCCCAGTTCTCAAAATGGATATTTCAGGATTTGGAGCTTCTTCATGTCCTGACTTTAGACTTTTCCACCTTCAATCCTTACATTTTACTTTGAAGGACTTTGACTTTTTCCTCATTAATTCCAACAATTCAGGCCATTTCTCAACCATGTAAGGAGTTTCATATTTTTCATTTATAAATTTATATTTTCACACTATTTTTTACACTTAAACAATTCTGGGATTTGCATCCATTCCCTATCATTCAGTCTCTTGCTTACAAGTTATACACTTCAGGTATTGCTTCAGTTTTATACATATTTGTTCAACAAATACTTTCAAGCTCTTAATATATTTATTCATTTGAGTAGACCTATTTTTTCCACACCAATCTTCAAAAATTCAAGCAATTTTCCAACATCCTTCTTATAAGTTCTTCTTTTTAATTTTTTTCTCACCTATTTCAGATTTCAACCATTCAACTGTTAAACTATAAAGAAGCAGGATTTCTACATTTTCCTCAAACTTTTTATTAACATGTTTAACTTTTACCCTTCAGATATGTTGTAGTTATTCTGCCCTTTAACAGATTGTAACTACTTCTATATTATTCTACTTTTACACTTCAGATATATATATATAGTTTCATCTATATTAGTAATGGTTCAAAAAAAAATTCTAACTGTTTTAAATAACAACAAATGCATCCATTCCATATCATTCAGCCTCCTGCTTACAAGTTATACTCTTCAGGTATTGCTTCATCTTTATTTATATTTGTTCAACAAATGCTTTCAAGCTGTTAATACTATATTTATTCATTTGAGTAGACTGAAATGTTAATTTTTTCACACCAATCTTCAAAAATTCAAGCAATTTTCCAAAAATTTCATACAAATTCAACGTCCTTCTTATAAGTTTTACTTTTTAATCTTTTCTCACGTATTTCAGATTTCAACCCTTCTACTCTTACATGCTCGACTTTTAGCCTTCAGATATGATGTAGTTATTCTAACTTATCCTTCCCTTTAAAGGATTGTAACAACTTTTATATTATTTTACTTTTATTCCTCAGATATTCTTTCATATATTAGTAATGGTTCAACAATGTTTTCAAGCCACCAGTTTTAAACTTCTTTGAGTAGACTCAAGCTTTTCAATTCATTCATACTATTCTTCACTAATTCAAGTAATTACCACCCATTTCATACATCCTCCATCTTTCATCTTCTACTTTTACTATTCAGATATTGTTTAGTCTACATAAGGAATGGTTCAAAAATGTTTTCAAACAGTCAGTTTTAAGTAAATCGGAGTAGACTTCAGACTTTCAATTTCTTCATACTGATCTTCAACAATTCAAGTAATTTCAAACCATTTCATATTCTTCATATATTGTTTAATCTCTTCAAGATTTTTTCAGCAGTTTCTTAACTTAATTCAGCATAGTTTCAACAATTTATTCAGCTCATTCAGCTTACAGCTTTCAGCATTCACCCGTATTTCCTTCAGGAAATGCATTTTCTAGTTATTAGGGTGAATGCTGGAAGCATTCACACTATTGTTATTCAAATCTTTATTATTATTATTATTATTATTATTCTGTACACTTCTTCCGTTTTTCGGTCTTTAACTACTTCTTCATACTTTCTACTATTCAAACAATTCATATATCAAAACGTGCAGCTTCTTCAGGAGATCATTGGATCCATTCAACTTTTTCATATCATTCATACTTTTCAAAATATTCAAACTTTATTGAAAAATTTTTCCCATAGGAATACATTGAAACGGTCTTCAAACTGTTCCAATCTTCTCCTTCTTTGAACTTCAACTGCTTCAACATACTTTCACCTACAGACTTCATTCCACTTTTAAAAAGTTCACAAAACTTTCAAGTATTCACGGTATATTCAACTTTTTCATATCTTCTACCGTTATTGATCAGTACACTTCAACTGTTCATGATCATTTTTTGACAAAATTCAAATTTAACATGCAAGTCAATGGCACGGAATGTTCAGAGCTAGAGTGGCGATGACATCAGCTAGAGTGACAGAGAGTCTAAAAATCCTCTGACACTTTGCTCTCTAACCTGTCACCACGGCCACAAATTTCACTCTAGACACAAAATTTCCCCCACTTTGGTAGACAAACTTGTGCTGTGTCTGACAGTGTGCTCGAAAACGCAGAGAGACTAACAGAATTTAAACTCGGAGCCTCTAAGTGCAGCCAGTTCCCTCTCTTCCTCTCATTGACTCCCATTGAAAAGTAGGAGCAGATTTTCTGAGAGAAGCAGAAATGACCTCCTTATCTTTCCTGCGACTGTGAGAAAAGTTTTTGTCCTACAAACATTTAATGCACATTGGCTCGCTCAGGAAGGTCTCCTTGCCCCGATAGTCATGACCACATTCTGATAACAGGTACAGTTCTCTTTTCAGAGGCTGTTGTTCGGAGCTGCACCGAGCTCAAATCTCACTGCTTTGCTCTGTGTGGTGCAGACACAGAGAGAGAGAGACACACACACACAGAGACACACTGGCTTACAGCTCATAATCAGCCTCTAAATGAGTTCATATCTTTGAGGGGAATTTTTAAACATCTCTAATAATCTATTTCTCTTACATACATTTCAGTTTATTCTTGTGAGGGAGATTTCAGGATTTGGAGCTTCTTCTTGTCCTGACTTTTGGCTTTTCCACCTCTTTAACCCTTTACTTGAAGGACTTGAACTTTTTCTCATTAATTCCAACAATTCAGACCATTTCTCAACCATTTGAGGACTTTCACATTTTTCATTCATAAATGTATATCTTCACACTCTTTTTTTTTTTTTTTTTTTACACTTATCTTAAAACAATTCTGCCATTTGCATCCATTCCATATCATTCAGCCTCCTGCTTACAAGTTATAGACTTGAGGTATTGCTTCATCTTTATACATATTTGTTCATGCTTTCAAGCTGTTAATAATCTATTTATTTATTTGAGAAGACTTAAATGTTATTTTTTTCATACTAATCTTCAAAAATTCAAGCAATTTTCCAAACATTTCATACAAATTCGACATCCTTCTTATAAGTTTTTCTTTTTAATATTTTCTCACCTATTTCAGATTTCAACCATTCAACTGTTAAACTATAAATATGCAGGATTTCTACATTTTCCTCAAACTTTTTATTAACATGTTTTACTTTTACCCTTCAGATATGTTGTAGTTATTTTTAGTTATTCTGCCCTTTAACGGATTGTAACTACTTCTATATTATTCTACTTTTACACTTCAGATATTGTTTCATCTATATTAGTAATGGTTCAAAAAATGTTTTCAAACTGTTTTAAATAAATCTGAGTGCACTTTAACCTTTCAATTCATTCATACTATTATTCACTAATTCAAGTAATTACCACCCATTTCATACATCCTCCATCTTTCATCTTCTACTTTTACTCTTCAGATATTGTTTAATCTACATTAGTAATGGTTCAAAAATGTTTTCAAACTGTCAGTTTTAAGTAAATCTGAGTAGACTTCAGACTTTCAATTTCTTCATACTGATCTTCAACAATTCAAGTCATTTCAAACCATTTCATATTCTTCATATATTATTTCATCTCTTCAAGATTTTTTCAGCAGTTTCTTAACTTAATTCAGCATAGTTTCAACAATTTATTCAGCTCATTCAGCTTCCAGCTTTCAGCATTCACCCGTATTTCCTTCAGGAAATGCATTTTCTAGTTATTATTATTCTTACTTCTTCTTCCCTTTTTCGGTCTTCAACTACTTCTCCATACTTCATAACATTCAAACAATTCATATATCAAAACGTGCGGCTTCTTCAGGAGATTATAGGACCCATTCAACTTTTTTCATATCATTCATACTTTTCAAAATATTCAAACTTTATTGAACTTTTTTTCCCATAGGAATACATTGAAACGGTCTTCAAACTGTTCAAATCTTCTCCTTCTTTGAACGTCAACTGCTTCAACATACTTTGACCTACAGACTTCATTCAACTTTTAAAACGTTCACAAAACTTTCAAGTATTCATGGTACATTCAACTTTTTCATATCTTCTACCATTATTGATCAGTACCCTTCAACTGTTCATGATCATTTTTTGACCAAATTCAAATTTAACATGCAAGTCAATGGCACGGAATGTTCAGAGCTAGAGTGGCGATGACATCAGCTAGAGTGACAGAGGGTCTAAAAATCCTCTGACACTTTGCTCTCTATCCTGTCGCCACGGCCACAAATTTCACTCTAGACACAAAATTTCCCCCACTTTGGTAGACAAACTTGTGCTGTGTCTCACAGTGTGCTCGAAAACGCAGAGAGACTAACAGAATTTAAACTCGGAGCCTCTAAGTGCAGCCAGTTCCCTCTCTTCCTCTCATTGACTCCCATTGAAAAGTAGGAGCAGATTTTCTGAGAAAAGTAGAAATGACCTCCTTATCTTTCCTGCGACTGTGAGAAAAGTTTTTGCCCTACAAACATTTAATGCACATCACCACACTCAGGAAGGTCTCCTTGCCCCGATAGTCATGACCACATTCTGATATGAGGTACGGTTCTCTTTTCAGAGGCTGTTGTTCGGGAGCTGCATGGAGCTCAAATCTCACTGCTTTGCTCTGTGTGGTGCAGACACAGAGAGAGAGACACACACACACACACAGAGACACACTGGCTTACAGCTCATAATCAGCCTCTAAATGAGTTCATATCTTTGAGGGGAATTTTTAAACATCTCTAATAATCTATTTCTCTTACATACATTTCAGTTTATTCTTGTGAGGGAGATTTCAGGATTTGGAGCTTCTTCTTGTCCTGACTTTTGGCTTTTCCACCTCTTTAACCCTTTACTTGAAGGACTTGAACTTTTTCTCATTAATTCCAACAATTCAGACCATTTCTCAACCATTTGAGGACTTTCACATTTTTCATTCATAAATGTATATCTTCACACTCTTTTTTTTTTTTTTTTTTACACTTATCTTAAAACAATTCTGCCATTTGCATCCATTCCATATCATTCAGCCTCCTGCTTACAAGTTATAGACTTGAGGTATTGCTTCATCTTTATACATATTTGTTCATGCTTTCAAGCTGTTAATAATCAATTTATTTATTTGAGAAGACTTAAATGTTATTTTTTTCATACTAATCTTCAAAAATTCAAGCAATTTTCCAAACATTTCATACAAATTCAACATCCTTCTTATAAGTTTTTCTTTTTAATATTTTCTCACCTATTTCAGATTTCAACCATTCAACTGTTAAACTATAAATATGCAGGATTTCTACATTTTCCTCAAACTTTTTATTAACATGTTTTACTTTTACCCTTCAGATGTTGTAGTTATTTTTTAGTTATTCTGCCCTACTTCTATATTATTCTACTTTTACACTTCAGATATTGTTTCATCTATATTAGTAATGGTTCAAAAAATGTTTTCAAACTGTTTTAAATAAATCTGAGTGCACTTTAACCTTTCAATTCATTCATACTATTATTCACTAATTCAAGTAATTACCACCCATTTCATACATCCTCCATCTTTCATCTTCTACTTTTACTCTTCAGATATTGTTTAATCTACATTAGTAATGGTTCAAAAATGTTTTCAAACTGTCAGTTTTAAGTAAATCGGAGTCGACTTCAGACTTTCAATTTCTTCATACTGATCTTCAACAATTCAAGTAATTTCAAACCATTTCATACTCTTCATATATTATTTCATCTCTTCAAGATTTCTTCAGCAGTTTCTTAACTTAGTTCAGCATAGTTTCAACAATTTATTCAGCTCATTCAGCTTCCAGCTTTCAGCATTCACCCGTATTTCCTTCAGGAAATGCATTTTCTAGTTCCT
>NW_028155221.1:0-18848 GCF_905171665.1 Trachurus trachurus | reverse complement strand
CATCTGTCTCCTTTCCACACTGCAAAAACTCAAAATCTTTCCAAGAATATTTGTCTTATTTCTTGTCAGAATGTCTCATTTCTAGTCAAAACTAATCTCTTTTCACTTAAAATAAGACTCATCACCTAAAAATGTACATGTTTTTAGATCATTTTCACTTGAAATAAGTAGAAAAATCTGCCAATGAAAGGAAGTTTGTTGTGTTTGTAATAAGGAAGAAAAACTTGCTCCACTATCAGATTTTTCGACTTATTTCAAGTGAAAATCTGCTTGAAAGAAGTAAAAAGTGTCTAAAAACAAGCTACTTTTTAATGTGATGAGTCTTATTTTAAGTAGAATGAGATTTGTTTTGACTAGAAATAAGACAAATATTCTTGCTAAGATATTTGAGTTTTTGCAGTGTACCCTGGAGGTCAAAGGTTTGGTGAATGTCTTCAGAGCGTTGTGTTGTGTTGTGTTGTGTTGTGTTGTGTTGTGTTGTGTTGTGTTGTGTCATGTTGTGTTGTGTCATGTTGTGTTGTGTTGTGTTGTGTTGTGTTGTGTTGTGTTGTGTTGTGTCATGTTGTGTTGTGTTGTGTTGTGTTGTGTTGTGTCATGTTGTGTTGTGTTGTGTCATGTTGTGTTGTGTTGTGTTGTGTTGTGTTGTGTTGTGTTGTGTTGTGTCATGTTGTGTTGTGTCATGTTGTGTTGTGTTGTGTTGTGTTGTGTCATGTTGTGTTGTGTTGTGTTGTGTTGTGTTGTGTTGTGTCATGTTGTGTTGTGTTGTGTTGTGTTGTGTTGTGTTGTGTTGTGTTGTGTTGTGTCATGTTGTGTTGTGTCATGTTGTGTCATGTTGTGTTGTGTTGTGTCATGTTGTGTTGTGTTGTGTTGTGTTGTGTTGTGTCATGTTGTGTTGTGTTGTGTTGTGTTGTGTTGTGTTGTGTCATGTTGTGTCATGTTGTGTTGTGTTGTGTTGTGTCATGTTGTGTTGTGTCGTGTTGTGTCATGTTGTGTCATGTTGTGTCATGTTGTGTCGTGTCGTGTTGTGTCATGTTGTGTTGTGTTGTGTCATGTTGTGTCGTGTTGTGTCGTGTTGTGTCGTGTTGTGTCATGTTGTGTCATGTTGTGTTGTGTTGTGTTGTGTCGTGTTGTGTCATGTTGTGTTGTGTCATGTTGTGTCATGTTGTGTTGTGTCGTGTTGTGTCGTGTTGTGTCGTGTTGTGTCATGTTGTGTTGTGTTGTGTTGTGTTGTGTCGTGTCGTGTTGTGTTGTGTTGTGTTGTGTTGTGTCGTGTCATGTTGTGTTGTGTTGTGTCGTGTTGTGTCGTGTTGTGTCATGTTGTGTTGTGTTGTGTTGTGTCGTGTTGTGTTGTGTCGTGTCGTGTCGTGTCGTGTTGTGTCCAGTGGCGTCCCTAGGCTAAAACATTCGGGGCTAAAGCCCCGGATGTTTTTTAATTAGCCCCGAATATTAATTTTCAAAAATTTTTTTTTTTTTTTTTTTTTTTTTTTTTTTTTTTTTTTTTAAGATCACATCCTCAAACTACGGTTATCTTATGTTGATGCTTCGATAAAACAGTGTTTTTGGACAGGTTTGAGTAACAGTTACTTATATTTAAAAAAAACACTACTTTGGCTTTGGCACACAAGTGGTTAACACCTCCAGGTCGCACTTTACGTCATTCACCCAAAACAGCGGCGCATTTAACTTGACAACAAATACCTGACAGCAGGCAGGTTTGACAACAGCAAGCTGCAGCTGTCTTTTGGTAGCTAGTAGCAGCTAAAGTGTATCAAGATGCCACAAAAAAGATTTCCATGTTTTCCCCCAAAGGTGGTCAGCAATCAAAAAGGTAATGGGAATAGAAATTATGTAAAAATGTATAATTTCGAAAAGAGTGTTGCAGCTGGAACTACAAGAGGGTAGTAGCTAACGTTAGCTAGCTAGCAGCTAGTTGATATTGCTCTGGTTGATATTACATGAGAAAAAAAGCAATCTGTAATTATTGGCATCTGTAAATGCAATTGTAGGGTGTGAGAATTGTGTACCTAGAAATAACTAAGTTTGGGCTTCTTCTAGAGGGGAAAGTTGCTGAAGTTAATGTGCTATAACATCGAACCATCTTGTTTATTTTCTTTTTCATGCACGATAGCAGCTAGTTAGCAGACAGGGATCCCGCACAGCCTGCCTCTTTTACTATAGCTGCTAATGTGTTAAATGGAAACACAATGTGTTGTTACGTAGCTAGCTAATGTCAGTACATAGAACTAAATTCAAAATGGGTCATTCATTTGATGATCTGTGGATTGCATCGTTTTCACCTTTTTCACCAATGATGGAGAATGTCTCTATGCCTAAAAATTTCGGGTGTCGCTCTTCTTGGCTAAGCCCCGGATGTGTCAAAATCCTAGAGACGCCCCTGGTTGTGTCGTGTTGTGTCATGTTGTGTTGTGTTGTGTTGTGTCGTGTTGTGTCATGTTGTGTTGTGTTGTGTCGTGTTGTGTCGTGTTGTGTCATGTTGTGTTGTGTTGTGTCGTGTTGTGTCGTGTCGTGTTGTGTCATGTTGTGTTGTGTTGTGTCGTGTCGTGTTGTGTCATGTTGTGTTGTGTCGTGTCGTGTTGTGTCGTGTCGTGTTGTGTCATGTTGTGTTGTGTCATGTTGTGTTGTGTTGTGTTGTGTCATGTTGTGTCGTGTCGTGTTGTGTCGTGTTGTGTCATGTTGTGTCATGTTGTGTTGTGTTGTGTCATGTTGTGTTGTGTTGTGTTGTGTCGTGTCGTGTTGTGTTGTGTCGTGTTGTGTCATGTTGTGTTGTGTCATGTTGTGTCATGTTGTGTTGTGTCGTGTCGTGTCGTGTTGTGTCGTGTCATGTTGTGTTGTGTCGTGTTGTGTCATGTTGTGTTGTGTTGTGTTGTGTTGTGTTGTGTTGTGTTGTGTTGTGTCGTGTTGTGTCATGTTGTGTCGTGTTGTGTCGTGTCGTGTTGTGTTGTGTTGTGTCGTGTTGTGTTGTGTTGTGTTGTGTCGTGTTGTGTCGTGTTGTGTCATGTTGTGTTGTGTTGTGTTGTGTTGTGTTGTGTTGTGTTGTGTCGTGTTGTGTCGTGTTGTGTCATGTTGTGTTGTGTTGTGTTGTGTTGTGTCGTGTTGTGTCATGTTGTGTTGTGTTGTGTTGTGTCGTGTTGTGTCGTGTTGTGTCGTGTCATGTTGTGTTGTGTTGTGTTGTGTTGTGTTGTGTTGTGTTGTGTCGTGTTGTGTCGTGTTGTGTTGTGTCGTGTTGTGTCATGTTGTGTTGTGTTGTGTTGTGTCGTGTTGTGTCGTGTTGTGTCGTGTTGTGTTGTGTTGTGTCGTGTTGTGTTGTGTTGTGTTGTGTCGTGTTGTGTCATGTTGTGTTGTGTTGTGTTGTGTCGTGTTGTGTCGTGTTGTGTCGTGTCATGTTGTGTTGTGTCGTGTTGTGTTGTGTCGTGTTGTGTCGTGTTGTGTCATGTTGTGTTGTGTTGTGTCGTGTCGTGTTGTGTCATGTTGTGTTGTGTCGTGTTGTGTCGTGTCGTGTTGTGTCATGTTGTGTCATGTTGTGTCATGTTGTGTTGTGTTGTGTTGTGTCGTGTCATGTTGTGTCATGTTGTGTTGTGTCGTGTCGTGTTGTGTCATGTTGTGTTGTGTCATGTTGTGTCGTGTCGTGTTGTGTCGTGTTGTGTCATGTTGTGTTGTGTTGTGTCATGTTGTGTTGTGTTGTGTTGTGTCGTGTCGTGTTGTGTTGTGTCGTGTTGTGTCATGTTGTGTTGTGTCATGTTGTGTCATGTTGTGTTGTGTCGTGTCGTGTCGTGTTGTGTCGTGTCATGTTGTGTTGTGTCATGTTGTGTCATGTTGTGTTGTGTTGTGTTGTGTTGTGTTGTGTTGTGTTGTGTTGTGTCGTGTTGTGTCATGTTGTGTTGTGTTGTGTTGTGTTGTGTCGTGTCATGTTGTGTCGTGTTGTGTCATGTTGTGTTGTGTTGTGTTGTGTTGTGTCGTGTCGTGTCGTGTCGTGTTGTGTCGTGTTGTGTCATGTTGTGTTGTGTTGTGTTGTGTTGTGTTGTGTTGTGTCGTGTTGTGTCGTGTTGTGTCATGTTGTGTTGTGTTGTGTTGTGTTGTGTTGTGTTGTGTTGTGTCGTGTTGTGTCGTGTTGTGTCATGTTGTGTTGTGTTGTGTTGTGTCGTGTTGTGTTGTGTCGTGTTGTGTCATGTTGTGTCGTGTTGTGTTGTGTCGTGTTGTGTCGTGTTGTGTCGTGTCATGTTGTGTTGTGTTGTGTTGTGTTGTGTTGTGTTGTGTTGTGTCGTGTTGTGTCGTGTTGTGTCATGTTGTGTTGTGTTGTGTTGTGTCGTGTTGTGTCGTGTTGTGTCATGTTGTGTTGTGTTGTGTCGTGTCGTGTCGTGTTGTGTCGTGTTGTGTCATGTTGTGTTGTGTTGTGTCGTGTCGTGTCGTGTTGTGTCATGTTGTGTTGTGTTGTGTCATGTTGTGTTGTGTTGTGTTGTGTTGTGTCGTGTTGTGTTGTGTCATGTTGTGTTGTGTTGTGTTGTGTTGTGTCGTGTCGTGTTGTGTTGTGTTGTGTCATGTTGTGTTGTGTTGTGTCATGTTGTGTTGTGTTGTGTTGTGTCGTGTCGTGTCGTGTCGTGTTGTGTTGTGTCATGTTGTGTTGTGTTGTGTTGTGTTGTGTTGTGTTGTGTTGTGTCGTGTTGTGTTGTGTCATGTTGTGTTGTGTTGTGTTGTGTTGTGTCGTGTTGTGTCATGTCGTGTCGTGTCGTGTCGTGTCGTGTTGTGTTGTGTCGTGTCGTGTTGTGTCGTGTTGTGTCATGTTGTGTTGTGTCGTGTTGTGTCGTGTCGTGTCGTGTCGTGTTGTGTTGTGTCGTGTCGTGTTGTGTCGTGTCGTGTCATGTTGTGTTGTGTTGTGTCGTGTTGTGTCATGTTGTGTTGTGTCATGTTGTGTTGTGTCGTGTTGTGTCATGTTGTGTTGTGTCATGTTGTGTTGTGTTGTGTCGTGTTGTGTCATGTTGTGTTGTGTCATGTTGTGTTGTGTTGTGTCGTGTTGTGTCATGTTGTGTTGTGTTGTGTCGTGTCGTGTCGTGTCGTGTCGTGTCGTGTCGTGTCGTGTCGTGTCGTGTCGTGTCGTGTCGTGTCGTGTCGTGTCGTGTTGTGTCGTGTTGTGTTGTGTTGTGTTGTGTTGTGTCGTGTCATGTTGTGTTGTGTCGTGTCGTGTTGTGTCGTGTTGTGTCATGTTGTGTTGTGTTGTGTCATGTTGTGTTGTGTTGTGTTGTGTCGTGTTGTGTCATGTTGTGTTGTGTCATGTTGTGTCATGTTGTGTTGTGTCGTGTCGTGTCGTGTTGTGTCGTGTCATGTTGTGTTGTGTCGTGTTGTGTCATGTTGTGTCATGTTGTGTTGTGTCGTGTTGTGTCATGTTGTGTTGTGTCATGTTGTGTCATGTTGTGTTGTGTCGTGTCGTGTCGTGTTGTGTCGTGTCATGTTGTGTTGTGTCGTGTTGTGTCATGTTGTGTCATGTTGTGTTGTGTCGTGTCGTGTCGTGTTGTGTTGTGTCATGTTGTGTTGTGTCATGTTGTGTCGTGTCATGTTGTGTTGTGTCGTGTTGTGTTGTGTCATGTCATGTTGTGTTGTGTTGTGTTGTGTCGTGTTGTGTCATGTTGTGTCATGTTGTGTTGTGTCGTGTCGTGTCGTGTTGTGTCGTGTCATGTCATGTTGTGTCATGTCGTGTTGTGTCATGTTGTGTTGTGTTGTGTTGTGTTGTGTCGTGTTGTGTCATGTTGTGTTGTGTTGTGTCATGTGGTGTTGTGTTGTGTTGTGTCGTGTCGTGTCGTGTCGTGTCGTGTCGTGTCGTGTCGTGTCGTGTCGTGTCGTGTCGTGTCGTGTCGTGTCGTGTCGTGTTGTGTTGTGTTGTGTCATGTTGTGTCGTGTTGTGTCATGTTGTGTCGTGTTGTGTCATGTTGTGTTGTGTTGTGTCATGTTGTGTTGTGTTGTGTTGTGTTGTGTTGTGTTGTGTCATGTTGTGTTGTGTTGTGTTGTGTTGTGTTGTGTTGTGTTGTGTCATGTTGTGTTGTGTTGTGTTGTGTCGTGTCGTGTCGTGTTGTGTTGTGTTGTGTCATGTTGTGTCGTGTTGTGTCATGTTGTGTTGTGTTGTGTCATGTTGTGTTGTGTTGTGTTGTGTTGTGTCGTGTCATGTTGTGTTGTGTTGTGTCGTGTTGTGTTGTGTCGTGTCGTGTTGTGTCATGTTGTGTTGTGTCGTGTTGTGTCATGTTGTGTTGTGTCGTGTTGTGTCATGTTGTGTTGTGTCGTGTTGTGTCGTGTCGTGTTGTGTCGTGTCGTGTCGTGTTGTGTTGTGTTGTGTTGTGTCGTGTTGTGTCGTGTCGTGTTGTGTCATGTTGTGTCGTGTTGTGTCGTGTCATGTTGTGTTGTGTTGTGTCGTGTCGTGTTGTGTCGTGTTGTGTCATGTTGTGTTGTGTTGTGTCATGTTGTGTTGTGTTGTGTTGTGTCGTGTTGTGTCATGTTGTGTTGTGTCATGTTGTGTCATGTTGTGTTGTGTCGTGTCGTGTTGTGTCGTGTCATGTTGTGTTGTGTCATGTTGTGTTGTGTTGTGTCATGTTGTGTTGTGTTGTGTCGTGTTGTGTCATGTTGTGTTGTGTCATGTTGTGTCATGTTGTGTTGTGTCGTGTCGTGTCGTGTTGTGTCGTGTCATGTTGTGTTGTGTCATGTTGTGTTGTGTCGTGTCATGTTGTGTCGTGTTGTGTCATGTTGTGTTGTGTTGTGTTGTGTTGTGTCGTGTCATGTTGTGTTGTGTTGTGTCGTGTTGTGTCGTGTTGTGTCATGTTGTGTTGTGTTGTGTTGTGTCGTGTCATGTTGTGTTGTGTTGTGTCGTGTTGTGTCGTGTTGTGTCATGTTGTGTTGTGTTGTGTCGTGTCGTGTCATGTTGTGTTGTGTCGTGTCGTGTCGTGTCGTGTTGTGTCGTGTTGTGTCATGTTGTGTTGTGTTGTGTTGTGTTGTGTCGTGTTGTGTCGTGTCGTGTTGTGTCGTGTTGTGTCATGTTGTGTCGTGTTGTGTCATGTTGTGTTGTGTTGTGTCATGTTGTGTTGTGTTGTGTTGTGTCGTGTTGTGTCATGTTGTGTTGTGTCATGTTGTGTCATGTTGTGTTGTGTCGTGTCGTGTCGTGTTGTGTCGTGTCATGTTGTGTTGTGTCGTGTTGTGTCATGTTGTGTCATGTTGTGTTGTGTCGTGTCGTGTCGTGTTGTGTCGTGTCATGTTGTGTTGTGTCGTGTTGTGTCATGTTGTGTCATGTCGTGTTGTGTCATGTTGTGTTGTGTTGTGTTGTGTTGTGTCGTGTTGTGTCATGTTGTGTTGTGTTGTGTCATGTGGTGTTGTGTTGTGTTGTGTCGTGTCGTGTCGTGTCGTGTCGTGTCGTGTCGTGTCGTGTCGTGTCGTGTCGTGTCGTGTCGTGTTGTGTTGTGTTGTGTCATGTTGTGTCGTGTTGTGTCATGTTGTGTCGTGTTGTGTCATGTTGTGTCGTGTTGTGTCATGTTGTGTTGTGTTGTGTCATGTTGTGTTGTGTTGTGTTGTGTTGTGTTGTGTTGTGTTGTGTCATGTTGTGTTGTGTTGTGTTGTGTTGTGTTGTGTTGTGTTGTGTCATGTTGTGTTGTGTTGTGTTGTGTCGTGTCGTGTCGTGTTGTGTTGTGTTGTGTCATGTTGTGTCGTGTTGTGTCATGTTGTGTTGTGTTGTGTCATGTTGTGTTGTGTTGTGTTGTGTCGTGTCGTGTCGTGTCGTGTCGTGTCGTGTCGTGTCGTGTTGTGTCGTGTCGTGTCGTGTCGTGTTGTGTTGTGTCGTGTCGTGTTGTGTCATGTTGTGTTGTGTCGTGTTGTGTCATGTTGTGTTGTGTCGTGTTGTGTCATGTTGTGTTGTGTCGTGTTGTGTCGTGTCGTGTTGTGTCGTGTCGTGTCGTGTTGTGTTGTGTTGTGTTGTGTCGTGTTGTGTCGTGTCGTGTTGTGTCATGTTGTGTCGTGTTGTGTCGTGTCATGTTGTGTTGTGTTGTGTCGTGTCGTGTTGTGTCGTGTTGTGTCATGTTGTGTTGTGTTGTGTCATGTTGTGTTGTGTTGTGTTGTGTCGTGTTGTGTCATGTTGTGTTGTGTCATGTTGTGTCATGTTGTGTTGTGTCGTGTCGTGTCGTGTTGTGTCGTGTCATGTTGTGTTGTGTCATGTTGTGTTGTGTTGTGTCATGTTGTGTTGTGTTGTGTCGTGTTGTGTCATGTTGTGTTGTGTCATGTTGTGTCATGTTGTGTTGTGTCGTGTCGTGTCGTGTTGTGTCGTGTCATGTTGTGTTGTGTCATGTTGTGTTGTGTCGTGTCATGTTGTGTCGTGTTGTGTCATGTTGTGTTGTGTTGTGTTGTGTTGTGTCGTGTCATGTTGTGTTGTGTTGTGTCGTGTTGTGTCGTGTTGTGTCATGTTGTGTTGTGTTGTGTTGTGTCGTGTCATGTTGTGTTGTGTTGTGTCGTGTTGTGTCGTGTTGTGTCATGTTGTGTTGTGTTGTGTCGTGTCGTGTCATGTTGTGTTGTGTCGTGTCGTGTCGTGTCGTGTTGTGTCGTGTTGTGTCATGTTGTGTTGTGTTGTGTTGTGTTGTGTCGTGTTGTGTCATGTTGTGTTGTGTTGTGTCGTGTTGTGTTGTGTTGTGTCGTGTCGTGTTGTGTCGTGTTGTGTCATGTTGTGTTGTGTTGTGTCGTGTTGTGTCGTGTCGTGTTGTGTCGTGTTGTGTCATGTTGTGTCGTGTTGTGTCATGTTGTGTTGTGTTGTGTCGTGTCGTGTTGTGTCGTGTTGTGTCATGTTGTGTTGTGTTGTGTCGTGTCGTGTCATGTTGTGTTGTGTCATGTTGTGTTGTGTTGTGTCGTGTCGTGTCGTGTTGTGTCGTGTTGTGTCATATTGTGTTGTGTTGTGTTGTGTTGTGTCGTGTTGTGTCGTGTCGTGTCATGTTGTGTTGTGTCATGTTGTGTTGTGTTGTGTTGTGTTGTGTCGTGTTGTGTCGTGTCGTGTTGTGTCGTGTTGTGTCATGTTGTGTTGTGTTGTGTCGTGTTGTGTCATGTTGTGTCGTGTCGTGTCGTGTCGTGTCGTGTTGTGTTGTGTCGTGTCGTGTTGTGTCGTGTTGTGTCATGTTGTGTTGTGTCGTGTTGTGTCGTGTTGTGTCATGTTGTGTCGTGTTGTGTCGTGTTGTGTCGTGTTGTGTCGTGTTGTGTTGTGTTGTGTCGTGTCATGTTGTGTCGTGTTGTGTTGTGTCGTGTCGTGTTGTGTCGTGTCGTGTTGTGTCGTGTTGTGTCATGTTGTGTTGTGTCATGTTGTGTCATGTTGTGTTGTGTTGTGTCGTGTCGTGTTGTGTCGTGTCGTGTCGTGTCATGTTGTGTTGTGTCGTGTCGTGTCGTGTTGTGTCGTGTCGTGTCGTGTCGTGTCGTGTCGTGTCGTGTCATGTTGTGTCGTGTTGTGTTGTGTCATGTTGTGTTGTGTCGTGTTGTGTCATGTTGTGTTGTGTTGTGTCGTGTCGTGTTGTGTCGTGTCGTGTCGTGTCGTGTCGTGTCGTGTCGTGTCGTGTCGTGTCGTGTCGTGTCGTGTCGTGTCGTGTTGTGTTGTGTCGTGTCGTGTCGTGTTGTGTTGTGTTGTGTCGTGTTGTGTCGTGTCGTGTTGTGTCATGTTGTGTTGTGTTGTGTTGTGTCGTGTCATGTTGTGTTGTGTTGTGTCGTGTCGTGTTGTGTCGTGTTGTGTCATGTTGTGTTGTGTTGTGTCATGTTGTGTTGTGTTGTGTTGTGTCGTGTTGTGTCATGTTGTGTTGTGTCATGTTGTGTCATGTTGTGTTGTGTCGTGTCGTGTCGTGTTGTGTCATGTTGTGTTGTGTCGTGTCGTGTCGTGTTGTGTCGTGTCATGTTGTGTTGTGTCGTGTTGTGTCATGTTGTGTTGTGTTGTGTTGTGTTGTGTCGTGTTGTGTCATGTTGTGTTGTGTTGTGTCGTGTTGTGTTGTGTTGTGTTGTGTCGTGTTGTGTCGTGTCGTGTCGTGTCGTGTCGTGTCGTGTCGTGTCGTGTCGTGTCGTGTCGTGTCGTGTCGTGTCGTGTCGTGTTGTGTTGTGTCGTGTCGTGTCGTGTTGTGTTGTGTTGTGTCATGTTGTGTCGTGTTGTGTCATGTTGTGTCGTGTTGTGTCATGTTGTGTTGTGTTGTGTCGTGTTGTGTTGTGTTGTGTTGTGTTGTGTTGTGTTGTGTCATGTTGTGTTGTGTTGTGTTGTGTTGTGTTGTGTTGTGTCATGTTGTGTTGTGTTGTGTTGTGTTGTGTCGTGTCGTGTCGTGTTGTGTTGTGTTGTGTCATGTTGTGTCGTGTTGTGTCATGTTGTGTTGTGTTGTGTCATGTTGTGTTGTGTTGTGTTGTGTTGTGTCGTGTCGTGTCGTGTCGTGTCGTGTCGTGTCGTGTCGTGTTGTGTCGTGTCGTGTCGTGTCGTGTCGTGTTGTGTTGTGTCGTGTCGTGTTGTGTCATGTTGTGTTGTGTCGTGTTGTGTCATGTTGTGTTGTGTCGTGTTGTGTCATGTTGTGTTGTGTCGTGTTGTGTCGTGTCGTGTTGTGTCATGTTGTGTTGTGTCGTGTTGTGTTGTGTCATGTTGTGTTGTGTCGTGTTGTGTCGTGTCGTGTTGTGTCATGTTGTGTTGTGTCGTGTCGTGTTGTGTCATGTTGTGTTGTGTCGTGTTGTGTTGTGTCGTGTTGTGTCATGTTGTGTTGTGTCGTGTTGTGTCGTGTCGTGTCGTGTTGTGTTGTGTTGTGTTGTGTCGTGTTGTGTCGTGTCGTGTTGTGTCATGTTGTGTCGTGTTGTGTCGTGTCATGTTGTGTTGTGTTGTGTCGTGTCGTGTTGTGTCATGTTGTGTTGTGTTGTGTCATGTTGTGTTGTGTTGTGTTGTGTCGTGTTGTGTCATGTTGTGTTGTGTCATGTTGTGTCATGTTGTGTTGTGTCGTGTCGTGTCGTGTTGTGTCGTGTCATGTTGTGTTGTGTCATGTTGTGTTGTGTTGTGTCATGTTGTGTTGTGTTGTGTCGTGTTGTGTCATGTTGTGTTGTGTCATGTTGTGTCATGTTGTGTTGTGTCGTGTCGTGTCGTGTTGTGTCGTGTCATGTTGTGTTGTGTCATGTTGTGTTGTGTCGTGTCATGTTGTGTCGTGTTGTGTCATGTTGTGTTGTGTTGTGTTGTGTTGTGTCGTGTCATGTTGTGTTGTGTTGTGTCGTGTTGTGTCGTGTTGTGTCATGTTGTGTTGTGTTGTGTTGTGTCGTGTCATGTTGTGTTGTGTTGTGTCGTGTTGTGTCATGTTGTGTTGTGTTGTGTTGTGTCATGTTGTGTTGTGTTGTGTCGTGTCGTGTCATGTTGTGTTGTGTCGTGTCGTGTCGTGTCGTGTTGTGTCGTGTTGTGTCATGTTGTGTTGTGTTGTGTTGTGTTGTGTCGTGTTGTGTCGTGTCGTGTTGTGTCGTGTTGTGTCATGTTGTGTTGTGTTGTGTCGTGTTGTGTTGTGTTGTGTCGTGTCGTGTTGTGTCGTGTTGTGTCGTGTTGTGTCGTGTCGTGTTGTGTCATGTTGTGTTGTGTTGTGTCGTGTTGTGTTGTGTTGTGTCGTGTCGTGTTGTGTTGTGTTGTGTCGTGTTGTGTCGTGTCGTGTTGTGTCGTGTTGTGTCATGTTGTGTCGTGTTGTGTTGTGTTGTGTCGTGTCGTGTTGTGTCGTGTTGTGTCATGTTGTGTTGTGTTGTGTCATGTCGTGTCGTGTCATGTTGTGTTGTGTCGTGTCGTGTCGTGTCGTGTTGTGTTGTGTTGTGTTGTGTTGTGTCATGTTGTGTCGTGTCATGTTGTGTTGTGTCATGTTGTGTTGTGTTGTGTTGTGTCGTGTTGTGTCGTGTCGTGTTGTGTCGTGTTGTGTCGTGTTGTGTCATGTTGTGTTGTGTTGTGTCGTGTTGTGTTGTGTTGTGTCGTGTCATGTCGTGTCGTGTCATGTTGTGTTGTGTCGTGTCGTGTTGTGTCATGTTGTGTTGTGTTGTGTTGTGTTGTGTTGTGTCGTGTTGTGTTGTGTCGTGTCATGTTGTGTTGTGTCATGTTGTGTTGTGTTGTGTCGTGTCATGTCGTGTCGTGTCATGTTGTGTTGTGTCATGTTGTGTTGTGTCATGTTGTGTCGTGTCATGTTGTGTTGTGTCATGTTGTGTTGTGTTGTGTCGTGTCATGTCGTGTCGTGTCATGTTGTGTCGTGTTGTGTCGTGTTGTGTCGTGTTGTGTCATGTTGTGTTGTGTTGTGTCGTGTTGTGTTGTGTTGTGTTGTGTCATGTCGTGTCGTGTCATGTTGTGTTGTGTCGTGTCGTGTTGTGTCATGTTGTGTTGTGTTGTGTTGTGTTGTGTCATGTTGTGTCGTGTCATGTTGTGTTGTGTCATGTTGTGTTGTGTTGTGTTGTGTCGTGTTGTGTCGTGTCGTGTTGTGTCGTGTTGTGTCGTGTTGTGTCATGTTGTGTTGTGTTGTGTCGTGTTGTGTTGTGTTGTGTCGTGTCATGTCGTGTCGTGTCATGTTGTGTTGTGTTGTGTCATGTTGTGTTGTGTTGTGTTGTGTTGTGTCGTGTTGTGTTGTGTCATGTTGTGTTGTGTCATGTTGTGTTGTGTTGTGTCGTGTTGTGTTGTGTCATGTTGTGTTGTGTTGTGTCGTGTTGTGTTGTGTCATGTTGTGTTGTGTTGTGTTGTGTTGTGTCATGTTGTGTTGTGTTGTGTCGTGTTGTGTTGTGTCATGTTGTGTTGTGTTGTGTCGTGTTGTGTTGTGTCATGTTGTGTTGTGTCATGTCGTGTCGTGTCATGTTGTGTTGTGTTGTGTCATGTTGTGTTGTGTTGTGTTGTGTTGTGTCGTGTTGTGTTGTGTCATGTTGTGTTGTGTCATGTTGTGTTGTGTTGTGTCGTGTTGTGTTGTGTCATGTTGTGTTGTGTTGTGTTGTGTTGTGTCGTGTTGTGTTGTGTCATGTTGTGTTGTGTCATGTCGTGTCGTGTCATGTTGTGTTGTGTTGTGTCGTGTTGTGTTGTGTCATGTTGTGTTGTGTTGTGTTGTGTTGTGTCATGTTGTGTCGTGTCATGTTGTGTTGTGTCATGTTGTGTTGTGTTGTGTTGTGTTGTGTCGTGTTGTGTCGTGTCGTGTTGTGTCGTGTTGTGTCATGTTGTGTCGTGTTGTGTCATGTTGTGTTGTGTTGTGTTGTGTCGTGTTGTGTCGTGTTGTGTCATGTTGTGTCGTGTTGTGTCATGTTGTGTTGTGTTGTGTTGTGTTGTGTTGTGTCGTGTTGTGTTGTGTTGTGTCGTGTTGTGTTGTGTTGTGTCGTGTTGTGTTGTGTTGTGTTGTGTCGTGTTGTGTCATGTTGTGTCATGTTGTGTTGTGTTGTGTCGTGTCGTGTTGTGTCGTGTTGTGTCATGTTGTGTTGTGTTGTGTTGTGTTGTGTCGTGTCATGTTGTGTTGTGTTGTGTCGTGTTGTGTCGTGTTGTGTCATGTTGTGTTGTGTTGTGTTGTGTCGTGTTGTGTCATGTTGTGTTGTGTCGTGTCATGTTGTGTTGTGTTGTGTTGTGTCATGTTGTGTCGTGTTGTGTCATGTTGTGTCGTGTTGTGTCATGTTGTGTTGTGTCGTGTCGTGTTGTGTCGTGTTGTGTCATGTTGTGTTGTGTTGTGTTGTGTTGTGTCATGTTGTGTCATGTTGTGTCGTGTTGTGTCGTGTTGTGTCGTGTCGTGTTGTGTCGTGTTGTGTCGTGTTGTGTCGTGTTGTGTCATGTTGTTTCATGTTGTGTTGTGTTGTGTTGTGTCGTGTTGTGTCATGTTGTGTTGTGTCGTGTCGTGTCATGTTGTGTTGTGTTGTGTTGTGTCATGTTGTGTCGTGTTGTGTCATGTTGTGTCGTGTTGTGTCATGTTGTGTTGTGTCGTGTCGTGTTGTGTCATGTTGTTTCATGTTGTGTTGTGTTGTGTCATGTTGTGTCGTGTCATGTTGTGTTGTGTTGTGTCGTGTTGTGTCGTGTTGTGTCATGTTGTGTTGTGTTGTGTTGTGTCGTGTTGTGTCGTGTTGTGTCATGTTGTTTCATGTTGTGTTGTGTTGTGTTGTGTCGTGTTGTGTCATGTTGTGTTGTGTCATGTTGTGTCATGTTGTGTTGTGTCGTGTTGTGTCGTGTTGTGTCGTGTTGTGTCATGTTGTGTTGTGTTGTGTTGTGTTGTGTCGTGTCGTGTTGTGTCGTGTTGTGTCATGTTGTGTTGTGTTGTGTTGTGTTGTGTCGTGTCATGTTGTGTTGTGTTGTGTCGTGTTGTGTCGTGTTGTGTCATGTTGTGTTGTGTTGTGTTGTGTCGTGTTGTGTTGTGTCGTGT
Organism: Trachurus trachurus; assembly: GCF_905171665.1. Lineage (NCBI taxonomy): Eukaryota > Metazoa > Chordata > Actinopteri > Carangiformes > Carangidae > Trachurus > Trachurus trachurus. The sequence continues at coordinate 4,488 of NW_028155221.1, read as the reverse complement.
CGTGTCGTGTCGTGTTGTGTCGTGTTGTGTCATGTTGTGTTGTGTTGTGTTGTGTCGTGTTGTGTCGTGTCGTGTTGTGTCGTGTTGTGTCATGTTGTGTTGTGTTGTGTCGTGTTGTGTCGTGTTGTGTCATGTTGTGTTGTGTTGTGTCGTGTCGTGTTGTGTTGTGTTGTGTCGTGTCGTGTCGTGTTGTGTCGTGTCGTGTTGTGTCATGTTGTGTTGTGTTGTGTTGTGTTGTGTCGTGTCATGTTGTGTTGTGTTGTGTCGTGTCGTGTTGTGTCGTGTTGTGTCATGTTGTGTTGTGTTGTGTCATGTTGTGTTGTGTCGTGTCATGTTGTGTTGTGTCATGTTGTGTCGTGTTGTGTTGTGTTGTGTCGTGTCGTGTCGTGTTGTGTCGTGTCGTGTTGTGTCATGTTGTGTTGTGTTGTGTTGTGTTGTGTCGTGTCATGTTGTGTTGTGTTGTGTTGTGTCGTGTTGTGTCATGTTGTGTTGTGTCATGTTGTGTGTTGTGTGTTGTTGTGACACAACACAACACAACATGACATGTGTTGAGAGAGAGAGATGACATGATGACATGATGACATGATGAGAGAGAGAGAGAGAGAGAGAGATGACATGATGACATGATGAGAGAGAGAGAGAGAGAGAGATGACATGATGACATGATGAGAGAGAGAGAGAGAGAGATGACATGATGACATGATGAGAGAGAGAGAGAGAGAGAGATGACATGATGACATGATGAGAGAGAGAGAGAGAGAGATGACATGATGACATGATGAGAGAGAGAGAGAGAGAGAGATGACATGATGACATGATGAGAGAGAGAGAGAGAGAGAGAGATGACATGATGACATGATGAGAGAGAGAGAGAGAGAGATGACATGATGACATGATGAGAGAGAGAGAGAGAGAGATGACATGATGACATGATGAGAGAGAGAGAGAGAGAGAGAGATGACATGATGACATGATGAGAGAGAGAGAGAGAGAGAGATGACATGATGACATGATGAGAGAGAGAGAGAGAGAGAGAGATGACATGATGACATGATGAGAGAGAGAGAGAGAGAGATGACATGATGACATGATGAGAGAGAGAGAGAGAGAGAGATGACATGATGACATGATGAGAGAGAGAGAGAGAGAGATGACATGATGACATGATGAGAGAGAGAGAGAGAGAGAGATGACATGATGACATGATGAGAGAGAGAGAGAGAGAGAGAGATGACATGATGACATGATGAGAGAGAGAGAGAGAGAGAGATGACATGATGACATGATGAGAGAGAGAGAGAGAGAGAGATGACATGATGACATGATGAGAGAGAGAGAGAGAGAGAGATGACATGATGACATGATGAGAGAGAGAGAGAGAGATGACATGATGACATGATGAGAGAGAGAGAGAGAGAGAGAGAGAGATGACATGATGACATGATGAGAGAGAGAGAGAGAGAGAGATGACATGATGACATGATGAGAGAGAGAGAGAGAGAGAGAGATGACATGATGACATGATGAGAGAGAGAGAGAGAGAGAGAGATGACATGATGACATGATGAGAGAGAGAGAGAGAGAGAGATGACATGATGACATGATGAGAGAGAGAGAGAGAGAGAGATGACATGATGACATGATGAGAGAGAGAGAGAGAGAGAGATGACATGATGACATGATGAGAGAGAGAGAGAGAGAGATGACATGATGACATGATGAGAGAGAGAGAGAGAGAGATGACATGATGACATGATGAGAGAGAGAGAGAGAGAGAGATGACATGATGACATGATGAGAGAGAGAGAGAGAGAGAGAGAGATGACATGATGACATGATGAGAGAGAGAGAGAGAGAGATGACATGATGACATGATGAGAGAGAGAGAGAGAGAGAGATGACATGATGACATGATGAGAGAGAGAGAGAGAGAGATGACATGATGACATGATGAGAGAGAGAGAGAGAGAGAGAGATGACATGATGACATGATGAGAGAGAGAGAGAGAGAGAGAGATGACATGATGAGAGAGAGAGAGAGAGAGATGACATGATGACATGATGAGAGAGAGAGAGAGAGAGAGAGATGACATGATGAGAGAGAGAGAGAGAGAGATGACATGATGACATGATGAGAGAGAGAGAGAGAGAGATGACATGATGACATGATGAGAGAGAGAGAGAGAGAGATGACATGATGACATGATGAGAGAGAGAGAGAGAGAGAGATGACATGATGACATGATGAGAGAGAGAGAGAGAGAGATGACATGATGACATGATGAGAGAGAGAGAGAGAGAGAGATGACATGATGACATGATGAGAGAGAGAGAGAGAGAGAGAGATGACATGATGACATGATGAGAGAGAGAGAGAGAGAGAGATGACATGATGACATGATGAGAGAGAGAGAGAGAGAGAGATGACATGATGACATGATGAGAGAGAGAGAGAGAGAGAGATGACATGATGACATGATGAGAGAGAGAGAGAGAGAGAGAGATGACATGATGACATGATGAGAGAGAGAGAGAGAGAGATGACATGATGACATGATGAGAGAGAGAGAGAGAGAGAGAGATGACATGATGACATGATGAGAGAGAGAGAGAGAGAGATGACATGATGACATGATGAGAGAGAGAGAGAGAGAGAGATGACATGATGACATGATGAGAGAGAGAGAGAGAGAGAGAGATGACATGATGACATGATGAGAGAGAGAGAGAGAGAGATGACATGATGACATGATGAGAGAGAGAGAGAGAGAGAGATGACATGATGACATGATGAGAGAGAGAGAGAGAGAGAGAGATGACATGATGACATGATGAGAGAGAGAGAGAGAGAGAGGACATGATGACATGATGAGAGAGAGAGAGAGAGAGATGACATGATGACATGATGAGAGAGAGAGAGAGAGAGAGATGACATGATGACATGATGAGAGAGAGAGAGAGAGAGATGACATGATGACATGATGACATGATGACATGATGAGAGAGAGAGAGAGAGAGATGACATGATGACATGATGAGAGAGAGAGAGAGAGAGAGATGACATGATGACATGATGAGAGAGAGAGAGAGAGATGACATGATGACATGATGAGAGAGAGAGAGAGAGAGAGATGACATGATGACATGATGAGAGAGAGAGAGAGAGAGAGAGATGACATGATGACATGATGAGAGAGAGAGAGAGAGAGATGACATGATGACATGATGACATGATGACATGATGACATGATGAGAGAGAGAGAGAGAGAGAGAGATGACATGATGACATGATGAGAGAGAGAGAGAGAGAGAGAGATGACATGATGACATGATGAGAGAGAGAGAGAGAGAGAGATGACATGATGACATGATGAGAGAGAGAGAGAGAGAGAGAGATGACATGATGACATGATGAGAGAGAGAGAGAGAGAGATGACATGATGACATGATGAGAGAGAGAGAGAGAGAGAGAGATGACATGATGACATGATGATGAGAGAGAGAGAGAGATGACATGATGACATGATGAGAGAGAGAGAGAGAGAGAGAGATGACATGATGACATGATGAGAGAGAGAGAGAGAGAGAGATGACATGATGACATGATGAGAGAGAGAGAGAGAGAGAGAGATGACATGATGACATGATGAGAGAGAGAGAGAGAGAGAGAGAGATGACATGATGACATGATGAGAGAGAGAGAGAGAGAGAGATGACATGATGACATGATGAGAGAGAGAGAGAGAGAGATGACATGATGACATGATGAGAGAGAGAGAGAGAGATGACATGATGACATGATGAGAGAGAGAGAGAGAGAGAGATGACATGATGACATGATGAGAGAGAGAGAGAGAGAGAGAGAGATGACATGATGACATGATGAGAGAGAGAGAGAGAGAGAGATGACATGATGACATGATGAGAGAGAGAGAGAGAGAGATGACATGATGACATGATGAGAGAGAGAGAGAGAGAGATGACATGATGACATGATGAGAGAGAGAGAGAGAGAGAGATGACATGATGACATGATGAGAGAGAGAGAGAGAGAGAGATGACATGATGACATGATGACATGATGACATGATGACATGATGAGAGAGAGAGAGAGAGAGAGAGAGATGACATGATGACATGATGAGAGAGAGAGAGAGAGAGAGATGACATGATGACATGATGAGAGAGAGAGAGAGAGAGAGATGACATGATGACATGATGAGAGAGAGAGAGAGAGAGATGACATGATGACATGATGAGAGAGAGAGAGAGAGAGATGACATGATGACATGATGAGAGAGAGAGAGAGAGAGAGATGACATGATGACATGATGAGAGAGAGAGAGAGAGAGAGAGATGACATGATGACATGATGAGAGAGAGAGAGAGAGAGATGACATGATGACATGATGAGAGAGAGAGAGAGATGACATGATGACATGATGAGAGAGAGAGAGAGAGAGAGAGATGACATGATGACATGATGAG
>NW_028155222.1:0-104180 GCF_905171665.1 Trachurus trachurus | reverse complement strand
GACAGGTACGGCCTGTCGTCTTTTTTTGACCAAATTTTTTTTTTTTTGACCAAAAATTAAAATTTCTCCAAACTCGGATATATCATCTGGGGGTCCGAGGGGAGTCCAACGCAGAAGGTTTGGTTGAATCGGGCCGGTGGTTTTGGAGAAGAAAATGACCAAAAACCAAACAGGCGATTTTAAAAGACGACAGGTACGCGCCTGTCGTTTTTTTGGACCAAATTTTTTTTTTTTTTTACCAAAAATTTAAAATTTCTCCAAACTCGGATATATCATCTGGGGGTCCGAGGGGAGTCCAACGCAGAAGGTTTGGTTGAAATCGGGCCGGTGGTTTTGGAGAAAATGACCAAAAACCAAACGGAGATTTTAAAAAGACGACAGGTTACGCGCCTGTCGTCTTTTTTTGACAAATTTTTTTTTTTTTTTTGACCAAAAATTAAAATTTCTCCAAACTCGGATATATCATCTGGGGGTCCGAGGGGAGTCCAACGCAGAAGGTTTGGTTGAAATCGGGCCGGTGGTTTTGGAGAAAATGACCAAAAACCAAACAGGCGATTTTTAAAAAGACGACAGGTACGGCCGGTCGTCTTTTTTGACCAATTTTTTTTTTTTTTTGACCAAAAATTAAAATTCTCCAAATTTCTCCAAACTCGGATATATCATCTGGGGGTCCGAGGGGAGTCCAACGCAGAAGGTTTGGTTGAAATCGGGCCGGTGGTTTTGGAGAAAATGACCAAAAACCAAACGGCGATTTTAAAAAGACGACAGGTACGCGCCTGTCGTCTTTTTTTGACCAATTTTTTTTTTTTTTTACCAAAAATTAAAATTTTTTCAAACTCGGATATATCATCTGGGGGTCCGAGGGGAGTCCAACGCAGAAGGTTTGGTTGAAATCGGGCCGGTGGTTTTGGAGAAAATGACCAAAAACCAAACAGGCGATTTTAAAAAGACGACAGGTACGCGCCTGTCGTCTTTTTTTGACCAAATTTTTTTTTTTTTTTTGACAAAAAATTTAAATTTCTCCAAACTCGGATATATCATCTGGGGGTCCGAGGGGAGTCCAACGCAGAAGGTTTGGTTGAAATCGGGCCGGTGGTTTTGGAGAAAATGACCAAAAACCAAACAGGCGATTTTAAAAAGACGACAGGTACGCGCCTGTCGTCTTTTTTTGACCAAATTTTTTTTTTTTTTTTTGACCAAAAATTTAATTTTTCCAAACTCGGATATATCATCTGGGGGTCCGAGGGGAGTCCAACGCAGAAGGTTTGGTTGAAATCGGGCCGGTGGTTTTGGAGAAAATGACCAAAAACCAAACAGGCGATTTTAAAAAGACGACAGGTACGCGCCTGTCGTCTTTTTGACCAATTTTTTTTTTTTTTATACCAAAAATTAAAATTTCTCCAAACTCGGATATATCATCTGGGGGTCCGAGGGGAGTCCAACGCAGAAGGTTTGGTTGAAATCGGGCCGGTGGTTTTGGAGAAAATGACCAAAAACCAAACAGGCGATTTTAAAAAGACGACAGGTACGCGCCTGTCGTTTTTTTTGACCAATTTTTTTTTTTTTTTGACCAAAAATTAAAATTTCTCCAAACTCGGATATATCATCTGGGGGTCCGAGGGGAGTCCAACGCAGAAGGTTTGGTTGAAATCGGGCCGGTGGTTTTGGAGAAAATGACCAAAAACCAAACAGGCGATTTTAAAAAGACGACAGGTACGCGCCTGTCGTTTTTTTTTGACCAAATTTTTTTTTTTTTTTTGACCAAAAATTAAAAATTTCTCCAAACTCGGATATATCATCTGGGGGTCCGAGGGGAGTCCAACGCAGAAGGTTTGGTTGAAATCGGGCCGGTGGTTTTGGAGAAAATGACCAAAAACCAAACAGGCGATTTTAAAAAGACGACAGGTACGCGCCTGTCGTTTTTTTTGACCAAATTTTTTTTTTTTTTTGACCAAAAATTTAAAATTTCTCCAAACTCGGATATATCATCTGGGGGTCCGAGGGGAGTCCAACGCAGAAGGTTTGGTTGAAATCGGGCCGGTGGTTTTGGAGAAAATGACCAAAAACCAAACAGGCGATTTTAAAAAGACGACAGGTACGCGCCTGTCGTTCTTTTTTTGACCAATTTTTTTTTTTTTTTTGACCAAAAATTAAAATTTCTCCAAACTCGGATATATCATCTGGGGGTCCGAGGGGAGTCCAACGCAGAAGGTTTGGTTGAAATCGGGCCGGTGGTTTTGGAGAAAATGACCAAAAACCAAACAGGCGATTTTAAAAAGACGACAGGTACGCGCCTGTCGTTTTTTTTTGACCAAATTTTTTTTTTTTTTTTTGACCAAAAATTAAAATTTCTCCAAACTCGGATATATCATCTGGGGGTCCGAGGGGAGTCCAACGCAGAAGGTTTGGTTGAAATCGGGCCGGTGGTTTTGGAGAAAATGACCAAAAACCAAACAGGCGATTTTAAAAAGACGACAGGTCGCGCCTGTCGTTTTTTTTGACCAATTTTTTTTTTTTTTTTGACCAAAAATTAAAATTTCTCCAAACTCGGATATATCATCTGGGGGTCCGAGGGGAGTCCAACGCAGAAGGTTTGGTTGAAATCGGGCCGGTGGTTTTGGAGAAAATGACCAAAAACCAAACAGGCGATTTTAAAAAGACGACAGGTACGCGCCTGTCGTCTTTTTTTTGACCAATTTTTTTTTTTTTTTTGACCAAAAATTAAAATTTCTCCAAACTCGGATATATCATCTGGGGGTCCGAGGGGAGTCCAACGCAGAAGGTTTGGTTGAAATCGGGCCGGTGGTTTTGGAGAAAATGACCAAAACCAAACAGGCGATTTTAAAAAGACGACAGGTACGCGCCTGTCGTCTTTTTTTGACCAAATTTTTTTTTTTTTTTTTTCCAAAAATTAAAATTTCTCCAAACTCGGATATATCATCTGGGGGTCCGAGGGGAGTCCAACGCAGAAGGTTTGGTTGAAATCGGGCCGGTGGTTTTGGAGAAAATGACCAAAAACCAAACAGGCGATTTTAAAAAGACGACAGGTACGCGCCTGTCGTTTTTTTTTGACCAATTTTTTTTTTTTTTTTTGACCAAAAATTAAAATTTCTCCAAATTTCTCCAAACTCGGATATATCATCTGGGGGTCCGAGGGGAGTCCAACGCAGAAGGTTTGGTTGAAATCGGGCCGGTGGTTTTGGAGAAAATGACCAAAAACCAAACAGGCGATTTTAAAAAGACGACAGGTACGCGCCTGTCGTTTTTTTTTGACCAATTTTTTTTTTTTTTTGACCAAAAATTAAAATTTCTCCAAACTCGGATATATCATCTGGGGGTCCGAGGGGAGTCCAACGCAGAAGGTTTGGTTGAAATCGGGCCGGTGGTTTTGGAGAAAATGACCAAAAACCAAACAGGCGATTTTAAAAAGACGACAGGTACGCGCCTGTCGTTTTTTTTTGACCAATTTTTTTTTTTTTTTTTGACCAAAAATTAAAATTTCTCCAAACTCGGATATATCATCTGGGGGTCCGAGGGGAGTCCAACGCAGAAGGTTTGGTTGAAATCGGGCCGGTGGTTTTGGAGAAAATGACCAAAAACCAAACAGGCGATTTTAAAAAGACGACAGGTACGCGCCTGTCGTTTTTTTTGACCAAATTTTTTTTTTTTTTTTGACCAAAAATTAAAATTTCTCCAAACTCGGATATATCATCTGGGGGTCGAGGGGAGTCCAACGCAGAAGGTTTGGTTGAAATCGGGCCGGTGGTTTTGGAGAAAATGACCAAAAACCAAACAGGCGATTTTAAAAAGACGACAGGTACGCGCCTGTCGTTTTTTTTTGACCAATTTTTTTTTTTTTTTTGACCAAAAATTAAAATTTCTCCCAAAACTCGGATATATCATCTGGGGGTCCGAGGGGAGTCCAACGCAGAAGGTTTGGTTGAAATCGGGCCGGTGGTTTTGGAGAAAATGACCAAAAACCAAACAGGCGATTTTAAAAAGACGACAGGTACGCGCCTGTCGTTTTTTTTGACCAAATTTTTTTTTTTTTTTGACCAAAAATTAAAATTTCTCCAAATTTCTCCAAACTCGGATATATCATCTGGGGGTCCGAGGGGAGTCCAACGCAGAAGGTTTGGTTGAAATCGGGCCGGTGGTTTTGGAGAAAATGACCAAAAACCAAACAGGCGATTTTAAAAAGACGACAGGTACGCGCCTGTCGTTTTTTTTGACCAAATTTTTTTTTTTTTTTTGACCAAAAATTAAAATTTCTCCAAACTCGGATATATCATCTGGGGGTCCGAGGGGAGTCCAACGCAGAAGGTTTGGTTGAAATCGGGCCGGTGGTTTTGGAGAAAATGACCAAAAACCAAACAGGCGATTTTAAAAAGACGACAGGTACGCGCCTGTCGTTTTTTTTTGACCAAATTTTTTTTTTTTTTTTGACCAAAAATTAAAATTTCTCCAAACTCGAATATATCATCTGGGGGTCCGAGGGGAGTCCAACGCAGAAGGTTTGGTTGAAATCGGGCCGGTGGTTTTGGAGAAAATGACCAAAAACCAAACAGGCGATTTTAAAAAGACGACAGGTACGCGCCTGTCGTTTTTTTTTTACCAATTTTTTTTTTTTTTTTGACCAAAAATTAAAATTTCTCCAAACTCGGATATATCATCTGGGGGTCCGAGGGGAGTCCAACGCAGAAGGTTTGGTTGAAATCGGGCCGGTGGTTTTGGAGAAAATGACCAAAAACCAAACAGGCGATTTTAAAAAGACGACAGGTACGCGCCTGTCGTTTTTTTTGACCAAATTTTTTTTTTTTTTTACCAAAAATTAAAATTTCTCCAAACTCGGATATATCATCTGGGGGTCCGAGGGGAGTCCAACGCAGAAGGTTTGGTTGAAATCGGGCCGGTGGTTTTGGAGAAAATGACCAAAAACCAAACAGGCGATTTTAAAAAGACGACAGGTACGCGCCTGTCGTTTTTTTTGACCAAATTTTTTTTTTTTTTTTGACCAAAAATTAAAATTTCTCCAAACTCGGATATATCATCTGGGGGTCCGAGGGGAGTCCAACGCAGAAGGTTTGGTTGAAATCGGGCCGGTGGTTTTGGAGAAAATGACCAAAAACCAAACAGGCGATTTTAAAAAGACGACAGGTACGCGCCTGTCGTTTTTTTTTGACCAATTTTTTTTTTTTTTTTGACCAAAATTAAAATTTCTCAAATTTCTCCAAACTCGGATATATCATCTGGGGGTCCGAGGGGAGTCCAACGCAGAAGGTTTGGTTGAAATCGGGCCGGTGGTTTTGGAGAAAATGACCAAAAACCAAACAGGCGATTTTAAAAGACGACAGGTACGCGCCTGTCGTTTTTTTTGACCAAATTTTTTTTTTTTTTTGACCAAAAATTAAAATTTCTCCAATTTCTCCAAACTCGGATATATCATCTGGGGGTCCGAGGGGAGTCCAACGCAGAAGGTTTGGTTGAAATCGGGCCGGTGGTTTTGGAGAAAATGACCAAAAACCAAACAGGCGATTTTAAAAAGACGACAGGTACGCGCCTGTCGTCTTTTTTTGACCAAATTTTTTTTTTTTTTTTGACCAAAAATTAAAATTTCTCCAAACTCGGATATATCATCTGGGGGTCCGAGGGGAGTCCAACGCAGAAGGTTTGGTTGAAATCGGGCCGGTGGTTTTGGAGAAAATGACCAAAAACCAAACAGGCGATTTTAAAAAGACGACAGGTACGCGCCTGTCGTCTTTTTTTGACCAAATTTTTTTTTTTTTTTTTCCAAAAATTAAAATTTCTCCAAACTCGGATATATCATCTGGGGGTCCGAGGGGAGTCCAACGCAGAAGGTTTGGTTGAAATCGGGCCGGTGGTTTTGGAGAAAATGACCAAAAACCAAACAGGCGATTTTAAAAAGACGACAGGTACGCGCCTGTCGTCTTTTTTTGACCAAATTTTTTTTTTTTTTTGACCAAAAATTAAAATTTCTTCCAAACTCGGATATATCATCTGGGGGTCCGAGGGGAGTCCAACGCAGAAGGTTTGGTTGAAATCGGGCCGGTGGTTTTGGAGAAAATGACCAAAAACCAAACAGGCGATTTTAAAAAGACGACAGGTACGCGCCTGTCGTTTTTTTTGACCAAATTTTTTTTTTTTTTTTGACCAAAATTAAAATTTCTTCTCCAAACTCGGATATATCATCTGGGGGTCCGAGGGGAGTCCAACGCAGAAGGTTTGGTTGAAATCGGGCCGGTGGTTTTGGAGAAAATGACCAAAAACCAAACAGGCGATTTTAAAAAGACGACAGGTACGCGCCTGTCGTTTTTTTTGACCAATTTTTTTTTTTTTTTTGACCAAAAATTAAAATTTCTCCAAACTCGGATATATCATCTGGGGGTCCGAGGGGAGTCCAACGCAGAAGGTTTGGTTGAAATCGGGCCGGTGGTTTTGGAGAAAATGACCAAAAACCAAACAGGCGATTTTAAAAAGACGACAGGTACGCGCCTGTCGTCTTTTTTTGACCAATTTTTTTTTTTTTTTTTGACCAAAAATTAAAATTTCTCCAAACTCGGATATATCATCTGGGGGTCCGAGGGGAGTCCAACGCAGAAGGTTTGGTTGAAATCGGGCCGGTGGTTTTGGAGAAAATGACCAAAAACCAAACAGGCGATTTTAAAAAGACGACAGGTACGCGCCTGTCGTCTTTTTTTGACCAATTTTTTTTTTTTTTTGACCAAAAATTAAAATTTCTCCAAACTCGGATATATCATCTGGGGGTCCGAGGGGAGTCCAACGCAGAAGGTTTGGTTGAAATCGGGCCGGTGGTTTTGGAGAAAATGACCAAAAACCAAACAGGCGATTTTAAAAAGACGACAGGTACGCGCCTGTCGTTTTTTTTTTACCAATTTTTTTTTTTTTTTTGACCAAAAATTAAAATTTCTCCAAACTCGGATATATCATCTGGGGGTCCGAGGGGAGTCCAACGCAGAAGGTTTGGTTGAAATCGGGCCGGTGGTTTTGGAGAAAATGACCAAAAACCAAACAGGCGATTTTAAAAAGACGACAGGTACGCGCCTGTCGTCTTTTTTTGACCAAATTTTTTTTTTTTTTTGACCAAAAATTAAAATTTCTCCAAACTCGGATATATCATCTGGGGGTCCGAGGGGAGTCCAACGCAGAAGGTTTGGTTGAAATCGGGCCGGTGGTTTTGGAGAAAATGACCAAAAACCAAACAGGCGATTTTAAAAAGACGACAGGTACGCGCCTGTCGTCTTTTTTTGACCAAATTTTTTTTTTTTTTTGACCAAAAATTAAAATTTCTCCAAACTCGGATATATCATCTGGGGGTCCGAGGGGAGTCCAACGCAGAAGGTTTGGTTGAAATCGGGCCGGTGGTTTTGGAGAAAATGACCAAAAACCAAACAGGCGATTTTAAAAAGACGACAGGTACGCGCCTGTCGTTTTTTTTGACCAATTTTTTTTTTTTTTTTTGACCAAAAATTTAAAATTTCTCCAAACTCGGATATATCATCTGGGGGTCCGAGGGGAGTCCAACGCAGAAGGTTTGGTTGAAATCGGGCCGGTGGTTTTGGAGAAAATGACCAAAAACCAAACAGGCGATTTTAAAAAGACGACAGGTACGCGCCTGTCGTTTTTTTTGACCAAATTTTTTTTTTTTTTTTGACCAAAAATTAAAATTTCTCCAAACTCGGATATATCATCTGGGGGTCCGAGGGGAGTCCAACGCAGAAGGTTTGGTTGAAATCGGGCCGGTGGTTTTGGAGAAAATGACCAAAAACCAAACAGGCGATTTTAAAAAGACGACAGGTACGCGCCTGTCGTTTTTTTTTGACCAATTTTTTTTTTTTTTTTTGACCAAAAATTAAAATTTCTCCAAACTCGGATATATCATCTGGGGGTCCGAGGGGAGTCCAACGCAGAAGGTTTGGTTGAAATCGGGCCGGTGGTTTTGGAGAAAATGACCAAAAACCAAACAGGCGATTTTAAAAAGACGACAGGTACGCGCCTGTCGTCTTTTTTTGACCAAATTTTTTTTTTTTTTTTGACCAAAAATTTAAATTTTCTCCAAACTCGGATATATCATCTGGGGGTCCGAGGGGAGTCCAACGCAGAAGGTTTGGTTGAAATCGGGCCGGTGGTTTTGGAGAAAATGACCAAAAACCAAACAGGCGATTTTAAAAAGACGACAGGTACGCGCCTGTCGTTTTTTTTGACCAAATTTTTTTTTTTTTTTTGACCAAAATTAAAATTTCTCCAAACTCGGATATATCATCTGGGGGTCCGAGGGGAGTCCAACGCAGAAGGTTTGGTTGAAATCGGGCCGGTGGTTTTGGAGAAAATGACCAAAAACCAAACAGGCGATTTTAAAAAGACGACAGGTACGCGCCTGTCGTTTTTTTTGACCAAATTTTTTTTTTTTTTTTGACCAAAAATTAAAATTTCTCCAAACTCGGATATATCATCTGGGGGTCCGAGGGGAGTCCAACGCAGAAGGTTTGGTTGAAATCGGGCCGGTGGTTTTGGAGAAAATGACCAAAAACCAAACAGGCGATTTTAAAAAGACGACAGGTACGCGCCTGTCGTCTTTTTTTGACCAATTTTTTTTTTTTTTTTGACCAAAAATTAAAATTTCTCCAAACTCGGATATATCATCTGGGGGTCCGAGGGGAGTCCAACGCAGAAGGTTTGGTTGAAATCGGGCCGGTGGTTTTGGAGAAAATGACCAAAAACCAAACAGGCGATTTTAAAAAGACGACAGGTACGCGCCTGTCGTTTTTTTTGACCAAATTTTTTTTTTTTTTTGACCAAAAATTAAAATTTCTCCAAACTCGGATATATCATCTGGGGGTCCGAGGGGAGTCCAACGCAGAAGGTTTGGTTGAAATCGGGCCGGTGGTTTTGGAGAAAATGACCAAAAACCAAACAGGCGATTTTAAAAAGACGACAGGTACGCGCCTGTCGTTTTTTTTTGACCAATTTTTTTTTTTTTTTTTGACCAAAAATTAAAATTTCTCCAAACTCGGATATATCATCTGGGGGTCCGAGGGGAGTCCAACGCAGAAGGTTTGGTTGAAATCGGGCCGGTGGTTTTGGAGAAAATGACCAAAAACCAAACAGGCGATTTTAAAAAGACGACAGGTACGCGCCTGTCGTCTTTTTTTGACCAATTTTTTTTTTTTTTTTGACCAAAAATTAAAATTTCTCCAAACTCGGATATATCATCTGGGGGTCCGAGGGGAGTCCAACGCAGAAGGTTTGGTTGAAATCGGGCCGGTGGTTTTGGAGAAAATGACCAAAAACCAAACAGGCGATTTTAAAAAGACGACAGGTACGCGCCTGTCGTCTTTTTTTGACCAAATTTTTTTTTTTTTTTTGACCAAAAATTAAAATTTCTCCAAACTCGGATATATCATCTGGGGGTCCGAGGGGAGTCCAACGCAGAAGGTTTGGTTGAAATCGGGCCGGTGGTTTTGGAGAAAATGACCAAAAACCAAACAGGCGATTTTAAAAAGACGACAGGTACGCGCCTGTCGTTTTTTTTGACCAAATTTTTTTTTTTTTTTTGACCAAAAATTAAAATTTCTCCAAACTCGGATATATCATCTGGGGGTCCGAGGGGAGTCCAACGCAGAAGGTTTGGTTGAAATCGGGCCGGTGGTTTTGGAGAAAATGACCAAAAACCAAACAGGCGATTTTAAAAAGACGACAGGTACGCGCCTGTCGTCTTTTTTTGACCAAATTTTTTTTTTTTTTTTGACCAAAAATTAAAATTTCTCAAATTTCTCCAAACTCGGATATATCATCTGGGGGTCCGAGGGGAGTCCAACGCAGAAGGTTTGGTTGAAATCGGGCCGGTGGTTTTGGAGAAAATGACCAAAAACCAAACAGGCGATTTTAAAAAGACGACAGGTACGCGCCTGTCGTCTTTTTTTGACCAAATTTTTTTTTTTTTTTTGACCAAAAATTAAAATTTCTCCAAACTCGGATATATCATCTGGGGGTCCGAGGGGAGTCCAACGCAGAAGGTTTGGTTGAAATCGGGCCGGTGGTTTTGGAGAAAATGACCAAAAACCAAACAGGCGATTTTAAAAAGACGACAGGTACGCGCCTGTCGTTTTTTTTGACCAAATTTTTTTTTTTTTTTGACCAAAAATTAAAATTTCTCCAAACTCGGATATATCATCTGGGGGTCCGAGGGGAGTCCAACGCAGAAGGTTTGGTTGAAATCGGGCCGGTGGTTTTGGAGAAAATGACCAAAAACCAAACAGGCGATTTTAAAAAGACGACAGGTACGCGCCTGTCGTTTTTTTTGACCAATTTTTTTTTTTTTTTTGACCAAAAATTAAAATTTCTCCAAACTCGGATATATCATCTGGGGGTCCGAGGGGAGTCCAACGCAGAAGGTTTGGTTGAAATCGGGCCGGTGGTTTTGGAGAAAATGACCAAAAACCAAACAGGCGATTTTAAAAAGACGACAGGTACGCGCCTGTCGTTTTTTTTGACCAATTTTTTTTTTTTTTTTGACCAAAAATTAAAATTTCTCCAAACTCGGATATATCATCTGGGGGTCCGAGGGGAGTCCAACGCAGAAGGTTTGGTTGAAATCGGGCCGGTGGTTTTGGAGAAAATGACCAAAAACCAAACAGGCGATTTTAAAAAGACGACAGGTACGCGCCTGTCGTTTTTTTTTGACCAATTTTTTTTTTTTTTTTGACCAAAAATTAAAATTTCTCCAAACTCGGATATATCATCTGGGGGTCCGAGGGGAGTCCAACGCAGAAGGTTTGGTTGAAATCGGGCCGGTGGTTTTGGAGAAAATGACCAAAAACCAAACAGGCGATTTTAAAAAGACGACAGGTACGCGCCTGTCGTTTTTTTTGACCAATTTTTTTTTTTTTTTTGACCAAAAATTAAAATTTCTCCAAACTCGGATATATCATCTGGGGGTCCGAGGGGAGTCCAACGCAGAAGGTTTGGTTGAAATCGGGCCGGTGGTTTTGGAGAAAATGACCAAAAACCAAACAGGCGATTTTAAAAAGACGACAGGTACGCGCCTGTCGTCTTTTTTTGACCAATTTTTTTTTTTTTTTTGACCAAAAATTTAAAATTTCTCCAAACTCGGATATATCATCTGGGGGTCCGAGGGGAGTCCAACGCAGAAGGTTTGGTTGAAATCGGGCCGGTGGTTTTGGAGAAAATGACCAAAAACCAAACAGGCGATTTTAAAAAGACGACAGGTACGCGCCTGTCGTTTTTTTTGACCAAATTTTTTTTTTTTTTTTGACCAAAAATTAAAATTTCTCCAAACTCGGATATATCATCTGGGGGTCCGAGGGGAGTCCAACGCAGAAGGTTTGGTTGAAATCGGGCCGGTGGTTTTGGAGAAAATGACCAAAAACCAAACAGGCGATTTTAAAAAGACGACAGGTACGCGCCTGTCGTTTTTTTTGACCAATTTTTTTTTTTTTTTTGACCAAAAATTAAAATTTCTCCAAACTCGGATATATCATCTGGGGGTCCGAGGGGAGTCCAACGCAGAAGGTTTGGTTGAAATCGGGCCGGTGGTTTTGGAGAAAATGACCAAAAACCAAACAGGCGATTTTAAAAAGACGACAGGTACGCGCCTGTCGTTTTTTTTGACCAAATTTTTTTTTTTTTTTTGACCAAAAATTAAAATTTCTCCAAACTCGGATATATCATCTGGGGGTCCGAGGGGAGTCCAACGCAGAAGGTTTGGTTGAAATCGGGCCGGTGGTTTTGGAGAAAATGACCAAAAACCAAACAGGCGATTTTAAAAAGACGACAGGTACGCGCCTGTCGTTTTTTTTGACCAATTTTTTTTTTTTTTTTGACCAAAAATTAAAATTTCTCCAAATTTCTCCAAACTCGGATATATCATCTGGGGGTCCGAGGGGAGTCCAACGCAGAAGGTTTGGTTGAAATAGGGCCGGTGGTTTTGGAGAAAATGACCAAAAACCAAACAGGCGATTTTAAAAAGACGACAGGTACGCGCCTGTCGTTTTTTTTGACCAAATTTTTTTTTTTTTTTGACCAAAAATTAAAATTTCTCCAAACTCGGATATATCATCTGGGGGTCCGAGGGGAGTCCAACGCAGAAGGTTTGGTTGAAATCGGGCCGGTGGTTTTGGAGAAAATGACCAAAAACCAAACAGGCGATTTTAAAAAGACGACAGGTACGCGCCTGTCGTCTTTTTTTGACCAAATTTTTTTTTTTTTTTTGACCAAAAATTAAAATTTCTCCAAACTCGGATATATCATCTGGGGGTCCGAGGGGAGTCCAACGCAGAAGGTTTGGTTGAAATCGGGCCGGTGGTTTTGGAGAAAATGACCAAAAACCAAACAGGCGATTTTAAAAAGACGACAGGTACGCGCCTGTCGTCTTTTTTTGACCAAATTTTTTTTTTTTTTTGACCAAAAATTAAAATTTCTCCAAACTCGGATATATCATCTGGGGGTCCGAGGGGAGTCCAACGCAGAAGGTTTGGTTGAAATCGGGCCGGTGGTTTTGGAGAAAATGACCAAAAACCAAACAGGCGATTTTAAAAAGACGACAGGTACGCGCCTGTCGTCTTTTTTTGACCAATTTTTTTTTTTTTTTGACCAAAAATTAAAATTTCTCCAAACTCGGATATATCATCTGGGGGTCCGAGGGGAGTCCAACGCAGAAGGTTTGGTTGAAATCGGGCCGGTGGTTTTGGAGAAAATGACCAAAAACCAAACAGGCGATTTTAAAAAGACGACAGGTACGCGCCTGTCGTCTTTTTTTGACCAAATTTTTTTTTTTTTTTGACCAAAAATTAAAATTTCTCCAAACTCGGATATATCATCTGGGGGTCCGAGGGGAGTCCAACGCAGAAGGTTTGGTTGAAATCGGGCCGGTGGTTTTGGAGAAAATGACCAAAAACCAAACAGGCGATTTTAAAAAGACGACAGGTACGCGCCTGTCGTTTTTTTTGACCAAATTTTTTTTTTTTTTTTGACCAAAAATTAAAATTTCTCCAAACTCGGATATATCATCTGGGGGTCCGAGGGGAGTCCAACGCAGAAGGTTTGGTTGAAATCGGGCCGGTGGTTTTGGAGAAAATGACCAAAAACCAAACAGGCGATTTTAAAAAGACGACAGGTACGCGCCTGTCGTTTTTTTTGACCAAATTTTTTTTTTTTTTTGACCAAAAATTAAAATTTCTCCAAACTCGGATATATCATCTGGGGGTCCGAGGGGAGTCCAACGCAGAAGGTTTGGTTGAAATCGGGCCGGTGGTTTTGGAGAAAATGACCAAAAACCAAACAGGCGATTTTAAAAAGACGACAGGTACGCGCCTGTCGTCTTTTTTTGACCAATTTTTTTTTTTTTTTTGACCAAAAATTAAAATTTCTCCAAACTCGGATATATCATCTGGGGGTCCGAGGGGAGTCCAACGCAGAAGGTTTGGTTGAAATCGGGCCGGTGGTTTTGGAGAAAATGACCAAAAACCAAACAGGCGATTTTAAAAAGACGACAGGTACGCGCCTGTCGTTTTTTTTGACCAAATTTTTTTTTTTTTTTGACCAAAAATTAAAATTTCTCCAAACTCGGATATATCATCTGGGGGTCCGAGGGGAGTCCAACGCAGAAGGTTTGGTTGAAATCGGGCCGGTGGTTTTGGAGAAAATGACCAAAAACCAAACAGGCGATTTTAAAAAGACGACAGGTACGCGCCTGTCGTCTTTTTTTGACCAAATTTTTTTTTTTTTTTTGACCAAATAAATTTCTCAAATTTCTCCAAACTCGGATATATCATCTGGGGGTCCGAGGGGAGTCCAACGCAGAAGGTTTGGTTGAAATCGGGCCGGTGGTTTTGGAGAAAATGACCAAAAACCAAACAGGCGATTTTAAAAAGACGACAGGTACGCGCCTGTCGTCTTTTTTTGACCAAATTTTTTTTTTTTTTTGACCAAAAATTAAAATTTCTCCAAACTCGGATATATCATCTGGGGGTCCGAGGGGAGTCCAACGCAGAAGGTTTGGTTGAAATCGGGCCGGTGGTTTTGGAGAAAATGACCAAAAACCAAACAGGCGATTTTAAAAAGACGACAGGTACGCGCCTGTCGTCTTTTTTTGACCAATTTTTTTTTTTTTTTTGACCAAAAATTAAAATTTCTCCAAACTCGGATATATCATCTGGGGGTCCGAGGGGAGTCCAACGCAGAAGGTTTGGTTGAAATCGGGCCGGTGGTTTTGGAGAAAATGACCAAAAACCAAACAGGCGATTTTAAAAAGACGACAGGTACGCGCCTGTCGTCTTTTTTTGACCAAATTTTTTTTTTTTTTTTGACCAAAAATTAAAATTTCTCCAAATTTCTCCAAACTCGGATATATCATCTGGGGGTCCGAGGGGAGTCCAACGCAGAAGGTTTGGTTGAAATCGGGCCGGTGGTTTTGGAGAAAATGACCAAAAACCAAACAGGCGATTTTAAAAAGACGACAGGTACGCGCCTGTCGTTTTTTTTGACCAAATTTTTTTTTTTTTTTGACCAAAAATTAAAATTTCTCCAAACTCGGATATATCATCTGGGGGTCCGAGGGGAGTCCAACGCAGAAGGTTTGGTTGAAATCGGGCCGGTGGTTTTGGAGAAAATGACCAAAAACCAAACAGGCGATTTTAAAAAGACGACAGGTACGCGCCTGTCGTCTTTTTTTGACCAAATTTTTTTTTTTTTTTGACCAAAAATTAAAATTTCTCCAAACTCGGATATATCATCTGGGGGTCCGAGGGGAGTCCAACGCAGAAGGTTTGGTTGAAATCGGGCCGGTGGTTTTGGAGAAAATGACCAAAAACCAAACAGGCGATTTTAAAAAGACGACAGGTACGCGCCTGTCGTCTTTTTTTGACCAATTTTTTTTTTTTTTTTTCCCAAAAATTAAAATTTCTCCAAACTCGGATATATCATCTGGGGGTCCGAGGGGAGTCCAACGCAGAAGGTTTGGTTGAAATCGGGCCGGTGGTTTTGGAGAAAATGACCAAAAACCAAACAGGCGATTTTAAAAAGACGACAGGTACGCGCCTGTCGTCTTTTTTTGACCAAATTTTTTTTTTTTTTTGACCAAAAATTAAAATTTCTCCAAACTCGGATATATCATCTGGGGGTCCGAGGGGAGTCCAACGCAGAAGGTTTGGTTGAAATCGGGCCGGTGGTTTTGGAGAAAATGACCAAAAACCAAACAGGCGATTTTAAAAAGACGACAGGTACGCGCCTGTCGTTTTTTTTGACCAAATTTTTTTTTTTTTTTGACCAAAAATTAAAATTTCTCCAAACTCGGATATATCATCTGGGGGTCCGAGGGGAGTCCAACGCAGAAGGTTTGGTTGAAATCGGGCCGGTGGTTTTGGAGAAAATGACCAAAAACCAAACAGGCGATTTTAAAAAGACGACAGGTACGCGCCTGTCGTTTTTTTTGACCAAATTTTTTTTTTTTTTTGACCAAAAATTAAAATTTCTCCAAACTCGGATATATCATCTGGGGGTCCGAGGGGAGTCCAACGCAGAAGGTTTGGTTGAAATCGGGCCGGTGGTTTTGGAGAAAATGACCAAAAACCAAACAGGCGATTTTAAAAAGACGACAGGTACGCGCCTGTCGTCTTTTTTTGACCAATTTTTTTTTTTTTTTTGACCAAAATAAATTTCTCAAATTTCTCCAAACTCGGATATATCATCTGGGGGTCCGAGGGGAGTCCAACGCAGAAGGTTTGGTTGAAATCGGGCCGGTGGTTTTGGAGAAAATGACCAAAAACCAAACAGGCGATTTTAAAAAGACGACAGGTACGCGCCTGTCGTCTTTTTTTGACCAAATTTTTTTTTTTTTTTGACCAAAAATTAAATTTCTCCAAACTCGGATATATCATCTGGGGGTCCGAGGGGAGTCCAACGCAGAAGGTTTGGTTGAAATCGGGCCGGTGGTTTTGGAGAAAATGACCAAAAACCAAACAGGCGATTTTAAAAAGACGACAGGTACGCGCCTGTCGTCTTTTTTTGACCAAATTTTTTTTTTTTTTTTGACCAAAAATTAAATTTCTCCAAATTTCTCCAAACTCGGATATATCATCTGGGGGTCCGAGGGGAGTCCAACGCAGAAGGTTTGGTTGAAATCGGGCCGGTGGTTTTGGAGAAAATGACCAAAAACCAAACAGGCGATTTTAAAAAGACGACAGGTACGCGCCTGTCGTCTTTTTTTGACCAAATTTTTTTTTTTTTTTGACCAAAAATTAAAATTTCTCCAAACTCGGATATATCATCTGGGGGTCCGAGGGGAGTCCAACGCAGAAGGTTTGGTTGAAATCGGGCCGGTGGTTTTGGAGAAAATGACCAAAAACCAAACAGGCGATTTTAAAAAGACGACAGGTACGCGCCTGTCGTCTTTTTTTGACCAAATTTTTTTTTTTTTTTGACCAAAAATTAAATTTCTCAAATTTCTCCAAACTCGGATATATCATCTGGGGGTCCGAGGGGAGTCCAACGCAGAAGGTTTGGTTGAAATCGGGCCGGTGGTTTTGGAGAAAATGACCAAAAACCAAACAGGCGATTTTAAAAAGACGACAGGTACGCGCCTGTCGTCTTTTTTTGACCAATTTTTTTTTTTTTTTTGACCAAAAATTAAAATTTCTCCAAACTCGGATATATCATCTGGGGGTCCGAGGGGAGTCCAACGCAGAAGGTTTGGTTGAAATCGGGCCGGTGGTTTTGGAGAAAATGACCAAAAACCAAACAGGCGATTTTAAAAAGACGACAGGTACGCGCCTGTCGTCTTTTTTTGACCAAATTTTTTTTTTTTTTTTGACCAAAAATTAAAATTTCTCCAAACTCGGATATATCATCTGGGGGTCCGAGGGGAGTCCAACGCAGAAGGTTTGGTTGAAATCGGGCCGGTGGTTTTGGAGAAAATGACCAAAAACCAAACAGGCGATTTTAAAAAGACGACAGGTACGCGCCTGTCGTCTTTTTTTGACCAATTTTTTTTTTTTTTTTGACCAAAAATTAAAATTTCTCCAAACTCGGATATATCATCTGGGGGTCCGAGGGGGGTCCAACGCAGAAGGTTTGGTTGAAATCGGGCCGGTGGTTTTGGAGAAAATGACCAAAAACCAAACAGGCGATTTTAAAAAGACGACAGGTACGCGCCTGTCGTCTTTTTTTGACCAAATTTTTTTTTTTTTTTTGACCAAAATTAAATTTCAAATTTCTCCAAACTCGGATATATCATCTGGGGGTCCGAGGGGAGTCCAACGCAGAAGGTTTGGTTGAAATCGGGCCGGTGGTTTTGGAGAAAATGACCAAAAACCAAACAGGCGATTTTAAAAAGACGACAGGTACGCGCCTGTCGTCTTTTTTTGACCAATTTTTTTTTTTTTTTTGACCAAAAATTAAAATTTCTCCAAACTCGGATATATCATCTGGGGGTCCGAGGGGAGTCCAACGCAGAAGGTTTGGTTGAAATCGGGCCGGTGGTTTTGGAGAAAATGACCAAAAACCAAACAGGCGATTTTAAAAAGACGACAGGTACGCGCCTGTCGTCTTTTTTTGACCAATTTTTTTTTTTTTTTTGACCAAAAATTAAAATTTCTCCAAACTCGGATATATCATCTGGGGGTCCGAGGGGAGTCCAACGCAGAAGGTTTGGTTGAAATCGGGCCGGTGGTTTTGGAGAAAATGACCAAAAACCAAACAGGCGATTTTAAAAAGACGACAGGTACGCGCCTGTCGTCTTTTTTTGACCAAATTTTTTTTTTTTTTTGACCAAAAATTAAAATTTCTCCAAACTCGGATATATCATCTGGGGGTCCGAGGGGAGTCCAACGCAGAAGGTTTGGTTGAAATCGGGCCGGTGGTTTTGGAGAAAATGACCAAAAACCAAACAGGCGATTTTAAAAAGACGACAGGTACGCGCCTGTCGTCTTTTTTTGACCAATTTTTTTTTTTTTTTTGACCAAAAATTAAAATTTCTCCAAACTCGGATATATCATCTGGGGGTCCGAGGGGAGTCCAACGCAGAAGGTTTGGTTGAAATCGGGCCGGTGGTTTTGGAGAAAATGACCAAAAACCAAACAGGCGATTTTAAAAAGACGACAGGTACGCGCCTGTCGTCTTTTTTTGACCAAATTTTTTTTTTTTTTTTGACCAAAAATTAAAATTTCTCCAAACTCGGATATATCATCTGGGGGTCCGAGGGGAGTCCAACGCAGAAGGTTTGGTTGAAATCGGGCCGGTGGTTTTGGAGAAAATGACCAAAAACCAAACAGGCGATTTTAAAAAGACGACAGGTACGCGCCTGTCGTCTTTTTTTGACCAATTTTTTTTTTTTTTTTGACCAAAAATTAAAATTTCTCCAAACTCGGATATATCATCTGGGGGTCCGAGGGGAGTCCAACGCAGAAGGTTTGGTTGAAATCGGGCCGGTGGTTTTGGAGAAAATGACCAAAAACCAAACAGGCGATTTTAAAAAGACGACAGGTACGCGCCTGTCGTTTTTTTTGACCAAATTTTTTTTTTTTTTTTGACCAAAAATTAAAATTTCTCCAAACTCGGATATATCATCTGGGGGTCCGAGGGGAGTCCAACGCAGAAGGTTTGGTTGAAATCGGGCCGGTGGTTTTGGAGAAAATGACCAAAAACCAAACAGGCGATTTTAAAAAGACGACAGGTACGCGCCTGTCGTTTTTTTTGACCAATTTTTTTTTTTTTTTTGACCAAAAATTAAAATTTCTCCAAACTCGGATATATCATCTGGGGGTCCGAGGGGAGTCCAACGCAGAAGGTTTGGTTGAAATCGGGCCGGTGGTTTTGGAGAAAATGACCAAAAACCAAACAGGCGATTTTAAAAAGACGACAGGTACGCGCCTGTCGTCTTTTTTTGACCAAATTTTTTTTTTTTTTTGACCAAAAATTAAAATTTCTCCAAACTCGGATATATCATCTGGGGGTCCGAGGGGAGTCCAACGCAGAAGGTTTGGTTGAAATCGGGCCGGTGGTTTTGGAGAAAATGACCAAAAACCAAACAGGCGATTTTAAAAAGACGACAGGTACGCGCCTGTCGTTTTTTTTGACCAATTTTTTTTTTTTTTTTGACCAAAAATTAAAATTTCTCCAAACTCGGATATATCATCTGGGGGTCCGAGGGGAGTCCAACGCAGAAGGTTTGGTTGAAATCGGGCCGGTGGTTTTGGAGAAAATGACCAAAAACCAAACAGGCGATTTTAAAAAGACGACAGGTACGCGCCTGTCGTCTTTTTTTGACCAATTTTTTTTTTTTTTTTGACCAAAAATTAAAATTTCTCCAAACTCGGATATATCATCTGGGGGTCCGAGGGGAGTCCAACGCAGAAGGTTTGGTTGAAATCGGGCCGGTGGTTTTGGAGAAAATGACCAAAAACCAAACAGGCGATTTTAAAAAGACGACAGGTACGCGCCTGTCGTCTTTTTTTGACCAATTTTTTTTTTTTTTTTGACCAAAAATTAAAATTTCTCCAAACTCGGATATATCATCTGGGGGTCCGAGGGGAGTCCAACGCAGAAGGTTTGGTTGAAATCGGGCCGGTGGTTTTGGAGAAAATGACCAAAAACCAAACAGGCGATTTTAAAAAGACGACAGGTACGCGCCTGTCGTCTTTTTTTGACCAATTTTTTTTTTTTTTTTGACCAAAAATTAAAATTTCTCCAAACTCGGATATATCATCTGGGGGTCCGAGGGGAGTCCAACGCAGAAGGTTTGGTTGAAATCGGGCCGGTGGTTTTGGAGAAAATGACCAAAAACCAAACAGGCGATTTTAAAAAGACGACAGGTACGCGCCTGTCGTTTTTTTTGACCAAATTTTTTTTTTTTTTTTGACCAAAAATTAAAATTTCTCCAAACTCGGATATATCATCTGGGGGTCCGAGGGGAGTCCAACGCAGAAGGTTTGGTTGAAATCGGGCCGGTGGTTTTGGAGAAAATGACCAAAAACCAAACAGGCGATTTTAAAAAGACGACAGGTACGCGCCTGTCGTCTTTTTTTGACCAAATTTTTTTTTTTTTTTTGACCAAAAATTAAAATTTCTCCAAACTCGGATATATCATCTGGGGGTCCGAGGGGAGTCCAACGCAGAAGGTTTGGTTGAAATCGGGCCGGTGGTTTTGGAGAAAATGACCAAAAACCAAACAGGCGATTTTAAAAAGACGACAGGTACGCGCCTGTCGTTTTTTTTGACCAATTTTTTTTTTTTTTTTGACCAAAAATTAAAATTTCTCCAAACTCGGATATATCATCTGGGGGTCCGAGGGGAGTCCAACGCAGAAGGTTTGGTTGAAATCGGGCCGGTGGTTTTGGAGAAAATGACCAAAAACCAAACAGGCGATTTTAAAAAGACGACAGGTACGCGCCTGTCGTCTTTTTTTGACCAAAAATTTTTTTTTTTTTGACCAAAAATTAAAATTTCTCCAAACTCGGATATATCATCTGGGGGTCCGAGGGGAGTCCAACGCAGAAGGTTTGGTTGAAATCGGGCCGGTGGTTTTGGAGAAAATGACCAAAAACCAAACAGGCGATTTTAAAAAGACGACAGGTACGCGCCTGTCGTTTTTTTTTGACCAAATTTTTTTTTTTTTTTGACCAAAAATTAAAATTTCTCCAAACTCGGATATATCATCTGGGGGTCCGAGGGGAGTCCAACGCAGAAGGTTTGGTTGAAATCGGGCCGGTGGTTTTGGAGAAAATGACCAAAAACCAAACAGGCGATTTTAAAAAGACGACAGGTACGCGCCTGTCGTCTTTTTTTGACCAATTTTTTTTTTTTTTTTGACCAAAAATTAAAATTTCTCCAAACTCGGATATATCATCTGGGGGTCCGAGGGGAGTCCAACGCAGAAGGTTTGGTTGAAATCGGGCCGGTGGTTTTGGAGAAAATGACCAAAAACCAAACAGGCGATTTTAAAAAGACGACAGGTACGCGCCTGTCGTTTTTTTTGACCAAATTTTTTTTTTTTTTTTGACCAAAAATTAAAATTTCTCCAAACTCGGATATATCATCTGGGGGTCCGAGGGGAGTCCAACGCAGAAGGTTTGGTTGAAATCGGGCCGGTGGTTTTGGAGAAAATGACCAAAAACCAAACAGGCGATTTTAAAAAGACGACAGGTACGCGCCTGTCGTTTTTTTTGACCAAATTTTTTTTTTTTTTTTGCCCAAAAATTAAAATTTCTCCAAACTCGGATATATCATCTGGGGGTCCGAGGGGAGTCCAACGCAGAAGGTTTGGTTGAAATCGGGCCGGTGGTTTTGGAGAAAATGACCAAAAACCAAACAGGCGATTTTAAAAAGACGACAGGTACGCGCCTGTCGTCTTTTTTTGACCAAATTTTTTTTTTTTTTTGACCAAAAATTAAAATTTCTCCAAACTCGGATATATCATCTGGGGGTCCGAGGGGAGTCCAACGCAGAAGGTTTGGTTGAAATCGGGCCGGTGGTTTTGGAGAAAATGACCAAAAACCAAACAGGCGATTTTAAAAAGACGACAGGTACGCGCCTGTCGTCTTTTTTTGACCAAATTTTTTTTTTTTTTTGACCAAAAATTAAAATTTCTCCAAACTCGGATATATCATCTGGGGGTCCGAGGGGAGTCCAACGCAGAAGGTTTGGTTGAAATCGGGCCGGTGGTTTTGGAGAAAATGACCAAAAACCAAACAGGCGATTTTAAAAAGACGACAGGTACGCGCCTGTCGTCTTTTTTTGACCAAATTTTTTTTTTTTTTTTAACCAAAAATTAAAATTTCTCCAAACTCGGATATATCATCTGGGGGTCCGAGGGGAGTCCAACGCAGAAGGTTTGGTTGAAATCGGGCCGGTGGTTTTGGAGAAAATGACCAAAAACCAAACAGGCGATTTTAAAAAGACGACAGGTACGCGCCTGTCGTCTTTTTTTGACCAAATTTTTTTTTTTTTTTGACCAAAAATTAAAATTTCTCCAAATTTCTCCAAACTCGGATATATCATCTGGGGGTCCGAGGGGAGTCCAACGCAGAAGGTTTGGTTGAAATCGGGCCGGTGGTTTTGGAGAAAATGACCAAAAACCAAACAGGCGATTTTAAAAAGAC
Organism: Trachurus trachurus; assembly: GCF_905171665.1. Lineage (NCBI taxonomy): Eukaryota > Metazoa > Chordata > Actinopteri > Carangiformes > Carangidae > Trachurus > Trachurus trachurus. Next base: position 82,029 of record NW_028155222.1, on the reverse strand, counting down.
GACAGGTACGCGCCTGTCGTTTTTTTTGACCAAATTTTTTTTTTTTTTTGACCAAAAATTAAAATTTCTCCAAACTCGGATATATCATCTGGGGGTCCGAGGGGAGTCCAACGCAGAAGGTTTGGTTGAAATCGGGCCGGTGGTTTTGGAGAAAATGACCAAAAACCAAACAGGCGATTTTAAAAAGACGACAGGTACGCGCCTGTCGTTTTTTTTGACCAAATTTTTTTTTTTTTTTGACCAAAAATTAAAATTTCTCCAAACTCGGATATATCATCTGGGGGTCCGAGGGGAGTCCAACGCAGAAGGTTTGGTTGAAATCGGGCCGGTGGTTTTGGAGAAAATGACCAAAAACCAAACAGGCGATTTTAAAAAGACGACAGGTACGCGCCTGTCGTTTTTTTTGACCAAATTTTTTTTTTTTTTTGACCAAAAATTAAAATTTCTCCAAACTCGGATATATCATCTGGGGGTCCGAGGGGAGTCCAACGCAGAAGGTTTGGTTGAAATCGGGCCGGTGGTTTTGGAGAAAATGACCAAAAACCAAACAGGCGATTTTAAAAAGACGACAGGTACGCGCCTGTCGTTTTTTTTGACCAAATTTTTTTTTTTTTTTGACCAAAAATTAAAATTTCTCCAAATTTCTCCAAACTCGGATATATCATCTGGGGGTCCGAGGGGAGTCCAACGCAGAAGGTTTGGTTGAAATCGGGCCGGTGGTTTTGGAGAAAATGACCAAAAACCAAACAGGCGATTTTAAAAAGACGACAGGTACGCGCCTGTCGTTTTTTTTGACCAAATTTTTTTTTTTTTTTGACCAAAAATTAAAATTTCTCCAAACTCGGATATATCATCTGGGGGTCCGAGGGGAGTCCAACGCAGAAGGTTTGGTTGAAATCGGGCCGGTGGTTTTGGAGAAAATGACCAAAAACCAAACAGGCGATTTTAAAAAGACGACAGGTACGCGCCTGTCGTTTTTTTTGACCAAATTTTTTTTTTTTTTTGACCAATAATTAAAATTTCTCCAAATTTCTCCAAACTCGGATATATCATCTGGGGGTCCGAGGGGAGTCCAACGCAGAAGGTTTGGTTGAAATCGGGCCGGTGGTTTTGGAGAAAATGACCAAAAACCAAACAGGCGATTTTAAAAAGACGACAGGTACGCGCCTGTCGTTTTTTTTGACCAAATTTTTTTTTTTTTTTTGACCAAAAATTAAAATTTCTCCAAACTCGGATATATCATCTGGGGGTCCGAGGGGAGTCCAACGCAGAAGGTTTGGTTGAAATCGGGCCGGTGGTTTTGGAGAAAATGACCAAAAACCAAACAGGCGATTTTAAAAAGACGACAGGTACGCGCCTGTCGTTTTTTTTGACCAAATTTTTTTTTTTTTTTGACCAAAAATTAAAATTTCTCCAAACTCGGATATATCATCTGGGGGTCCGAGGGGAGTCCAACGCAGAAGGTTTGGTTGAAATCGGGCCGGTGGTTTTGGAGAAAATGACCAAAAACCAAACAGGCGATTTTAAAAAGACGACAGGTACGCGCCTGTCGTTTTTTTTTGACCAAATTTTTTTTTTTTTTTGACCAAAAATTAAAATTTCTCCAAACTCGGATATATCATCTGGGGGTCCGAGGGGAGTCCAACGCAGAAGGTTTGGTTGAAATCGGGCCGGTGGTTTTGGAGAAAATGACCAAAAACCAAACAGGCGATTTTAAAAAGACGACAGGTACGCGCCTGTCGTTTTTTTTTGACCAAATTTTTTTTTTTTTTTGACCAAAAATTAAAATTTCTCCAAACTCGGATATATCATCTGGGGGTCCGAGGGGAGTCCAACGCAGAAGGTTTGGTTGAAATCGGGCCGGTGGTTTTGGAGAAAATGACCAAAAACCAAACAGGCGATTTTAAAAAGACGACAGGTACGCGCCTGTCGTTTTTTTTTGACCAAATTTTTTTTTTTTTTTTTACCAAAAATTAAAATTTCTCCAAACTCGGATATATCATCTGGGGGTCCGAGGGGAGTCCAACGCAGAAGGTTTGGTTGAAATCGGGCCGGTGGTTTTGGAGAAAATGACCAAAAACCAAACAGGCGATTTTAAAAAGACGACAGGTACGCGCCTGTCGTTTTTTTTTGACCAATTTTTTTTTTTTTTTTACCAAAAATTAAAATTTCTCCAAACTCGGATATATCATCTGGGGGTCCGAGGGGAGTCCAACGCAGAAGGTTTGGTTGAAATCGGGCCGGTGGTTTTGGAGAAAATGACCAAAAACCAAACAGGCGATTTTAAAAAGACGACAGGTACGCGCCTGTCGTTTTTTTTTGACCAATTTTTTTTTTTTTTTTGACCAAAAATTAAAATTTCTCCAAACTCGGATATATCATCTGGGGGTCCGAGGGGAGTCCAACGCAGAAGGTTTGGTTGAAATCGGGCCGGTGGTTTTGGAGAAAATGACCAAAAACCAAACAGGCGATTTTAAAAAGACGACAGGTACGCGCCTGTCGTTTTTTTTTGACCAAATTTTTTTTTTTTTTTTGACCAAAAATTAAATTTCTCAAATTTCTCCAAACTCGGATATATCATCTGGGGGTCCGAGGGGAGTCCAACGCAGAAGGTTTGGTTGAAATCGGGCCGGTGGTTTTGGAGAAAATGACCAAAAACCAAACAGGCGATTTTAAAAAGACGACAGGTACGCGCCTGTCGCTTTTTTTTTGACCATTTTTTTTTTTTTTTTGACCAAAAATTAAATTTCCAAATTTCTCCAAACTCGGATATATCATCTGGGGGTCCGAGGGGAGTCCAACGCAGAAGGTTTGGTTGAAATCGGGCCGGTGGTTTTGGAGAAAATGACCAAAAACCAAACAGGCGATTTTAAAAAGATGACAGGTACGCGCCTGTCGTTTTTTTTTTTTGACCAAATTTTTTTTTTTTTTTTGACCAAAAATTAAAATTTCTCCAAATTTCTCCAAACTCGGATATATCATCTGGGGGTCCGAGGGGAGTCCAACGCAGAAGGTTTGGTTGAAATCGGGCCGGTGGTTTTAGAGAAAATGACCAAAAACCAAACAGGCGATTTTAAAAAGACGACAGGTTTTTTTTTGACCAAATTTTTTTTTTTTTTGACCAAAAATTAAAATTTCTCCAAACTCGGATATATCATCTGGGGGTCCGAGGGGAGTCCAACGCAGAAGGTTTGGTTGAAATCGGGCCGGTGGTTTTGGAGAAAATGACCAAAAACCAAACAGGCGATTTTAAAAAGACGACAGGTACGCGCCTGTCGTTTTTTTTTTTGACCAAATTTTTTTTTTTTTTTGACCAAAATTAAAATTTCTCCAAATTTCTCCAAACTCGGATATATCATCTGGGGGTCCGAGGGGAGTCCAACGCAGAAGGTTTGGTTGAAATCGGGCCGGTGGTTTTGGAGAAAATGACCAAAAACCAAACAGGCGATTTTAAAAAGATGACAGGTACGCGCCTGTCGTTTTATTTTTGACCAATTTTTTTTTTTTTTTTTGACCAAAAATTAAAATTTCTCCAAATTTCTCCAAACTCGGATATATCATCTGGGGGTCCGAGGGGAGTCCAACGCAGAAGGTTTGGTTGAAATCGGGCCGGTGGTTTTGGAGAAAATGACCAAAAACCAAACAGGCGATTTTAAAAAGACGACAGGTACGCGCCTGTCGTTTTTTTTTTGACCAAATTTTTTTTTTTTTTTGACCAAAAATTAAAATTTCTCCAAACTCGGATATATCATCTGGGGGTCCGAGGGGAGTCCAACGCAGAAGGTTTGGTTGAAATCGGGCCGGTGGTTTTGGAGAAAATGACCAAAAACCAAACAGGCGATTTTAAAAAGACGACAGGTACGCGCCTGTCGTTTTTTTTTTGACCAAATTTTTTTTTTTTTTTTGACCAAAAATTTAATTTTCTCCAAACTCGGATATATCATCTGGGGGTCCGAGGGGAGTCCAACGCAGAAGGTTTGGTTGAAATCGGGCCGGTGGTTTTGGAGAAAATGACCAAAAACCAAACAGGCGATTTTAAAAAGACGACAGGTACGCGCCTGTCGTTTTATTTTGACCAAATTTTTTTTTTTTTTTTGACCAAAAATTAAAATTTCTCCAAACTCGGATATATCATCTGGGGGTCCGAGGGGAGTCCAACGCAGAAGGTTTGGTTGAAATCGGGCCGGTGGTTTTGGAGAAAATGACCAAAAACCAAACAGGCGATTTTAAAAAGACGACAGGTACGCGCCTGTCGTTTTTTTTTGACCAAATTTTTTTTTTTTTTTGACCAAAAATTAAAATTTCTCCAAACTCGGATATATCATCTGGGGGTCCGAGGGGAGTCCAACGCAGAAGGTTTGGTTGAAATCGGGCCGGTGGTTTTGGAGAAAATGACCAAAAACCAAACAGGCGATTTTAAAAAAGACAGGTACGCGCCTGTCGTTTTTTTTTGACCAATTTTTTTTTTTTTTTTGACCAAAAATTAAAATTTCTCCAAATTTCTCCAAACTCGGATATATCATCTGGGGGTCCGAGGGGAGTCCAACGCAGAAGGTTTGGTTGAAATCGGGCCGGTGGTTTTGGAGAAAATGACCAAAAACCAAACAGGCGATTTTAAAAAGACGACAGGTTTTATTTTGACCAAATTTTTTTTTTTTTTTTGACCAAAAATTAAAATTTCTCCAAATTTCTCCAAACTCGGATATATCATCTGGAGGTCCGAGGGGAGTCCTATGCAGAAGGTTTGGTTGAAATCGGGCCGGTGGTTTTGGAGAAAATGACCAAAAACCAAACAGGCGATTTTAAAAAGATGACAGGTACGCGCCTGTCGATTTTTTTTTTTGACCGAATTTTTTTTTTTTTTTTGACCAAAAATTAAAATTTCTCCAAATTTCTCCAAACTCGGATATATCATCTGGGGGTCCGAGGGGAGTCCAACGCAGAAGATTTGGTTGAAATCGGGCCGGTGGTTTTGGAGAAAATGACCAAAAACCAAACAGGCGATTTTAAAAAGACGACAGGTTTTTTTTTGACCAAATTTTTTTTTTTTTTACCAAAAATTAAAATTTCTCCAAATTTCTCCAAACTCGGATATATCATCTGGGGGTCCGAGGGGAGTCCAACGCAGAAGGTTTGGTTGAAATCGGGCCGGTGGTTTTGGAGAAAATGACCAAAAACCAAACAGGCGATTTTAAAAAGACGACAGGTACGCGCCTGTCGTTTTTTTTTTGACCAAATTTTTTTTTTTTTTTGACCAAAAATTAAAATTTCTCCAAATTTCTCCAAACTCGGATATATCATCTGGGGGTCCGAGGGGAGTCCAACGCAGAAGGTTTGGTTGAAATCGGGCCGGTGGTTTTGGAGAAAATGACCAAAAACCAAACAGGCGATTTTAAAAAGACGACAGGTACGCGCCTGTCGTTTTTTTTTGACCAAATTTTTTTTTTTTTTTTGACCAAAAATTAAAATTTCTCCAAATTTCTCCAAACTCGGATATATCATCTGGGGGTCCGAGGGGAGTCCAACGCAGAAGGTTTGGTTGAAATCGGGCCGGTGGTTTTGGAGAAAATGACCAAAAACCAAACAGGCGATTTTAAAAAGACGACAGGTACGCGCCTGTCGTTTTATTTTGACCAATTTTTTTTTTTTTTTTGACCAAAAATTAAAATTTCTCCAAATTTCTCCAAACTCGGATATATCATCTGGGGGTCCGAGGGGAGTCCAACGCAGAAGGTTTGGTTGAAATCGGGCCGGTGGTTTTGGAGAAAATGACCAAAAACCAAACAGGCGATTTTAAAAAGACGACAGGTACGCGCCTGTCGTTTTTTTTGACCAAATTTTTTTTTTTTTTTGACCAAAAATTAAAATTTCTCCAAACTCGGATATATCATCTGGGGGTCCGAGGGGAGTCCAACGCAGAAGGTTTGGTTGAAATCGGGCCGGTGGTTTTGGAGAAAATGACCAAAAACCAAACAGGCGATTTTAAAAAGACGACAGGTACGCGCCTGTCGTTTTTTTTTGACCAAATTTTTTTTTTTTTTTACCAAAAATTAAAATTTCTCCAAATTTCTCCAAACTCGGATATATCATCTGGGGGTCCGAGGGGAGTCCAACGCAGAAGGTTTGGTTGAAATCGGGCCGGTGGTTTTGGAGAAAATGACCAAAAACCAAACAGGCGATTTTAAAAAGACGACAGGTACGCGCCTGTCGTTTTTTTTTGACCAATTTTTTTTTTTTTATTACCAAAAATTAAAATTTCTCCAAACTCGGATATATCATCTGGGGGTCCGAGGGGAGTCCAACGCAGAAGGTTTGGTTGAAATCGGGCCGGTGGTTTTGGAGAAAATGACCAAAAACCAAACAGGCGATTTTAAAAAGACGACAGGTTTATTTTTGACCAAATTTTTTTTTTTTTTTTGACCAAAAATTAAAATTTCTCCAAATTTCTCCAAACTCGGATATATCATCTGGGGGTCCGAGGGGAGTCCAACGCAGAAGGTTTGGTTGAAATCGGGCCGGTGGTTTTGGAGAAAATGACCAAAAACCAAACAGGCGATTTTAAAAAGACGACAGGTACGCGCCTGTCGTTTTTTTTTGACCAAATTTTTTTTTTTTTTTGACCAAAAATTAAAATTTCTCCAAATTTCTCCAAACTCGGATATATCATCTGGGGGTCCGAGGGGAGTCCTATGCAGAAGGTTTGGTTGAAATCGGGCCGGTGGTTTTGGAGAAAATTACCAAAAACCAAACAGGCGATTTTAAAAAGACGACAGGTACGCGCCTGTCGTTTTTTTTTTGACCAAATTTTTTTTTTTTTTGACCAAAAATTAAAATTTCTCCAAATTTCTCCAAACTCGGATATATCATCTGGGGTCCGAGGGGAGTCCAACGCAGAAGGTTTGGTTGAAATCGGGCCGGTGGTTTTAGAGAAAATGACCAAAAACCAAACAGGCGATTTTAAAAAGACGACAGGTTTTTTTTTGACCAAATTTTTTTTTTTTTTTGACCAAAAATTAAAATTTCTCCAAACTCGGATATATCATCTGGGGGTCCGAGGGGAGTCCAACGCAGAAGGTTTGGTTGAAATCGGGCCGGTGGTTTTGGAGAAAATGACCAAAAACCAAACAGGCGATTTTAAAAAGACGACAGGTACGCGCCTGTCGTTTTTTTTTGACCAATTTTTTTTTTTTTATTACCAAAAATTAAAATTTCTCCAAACTCGGATATATCATCTGGGGGTCCGAGGGGAGTCCAACGCAGAAGGTTTGGTTGAAATCGGGCCGGTGGTTTTGGAGAAAATGACCAAAAACCAAACAGGCGATTTTAAAAAGATGACAGGTACGCGCCTGTTTTTTTGACCAAATTTTTTTTTTTTTGACCAAAAATTAAAATTTCTCCAAATTTCTCCAAACTCGGATATATCATCTGGGGGTCCGAGGGGAGTCCAACGCAGAAGGTTTGGTTGAAATCGGGCCGGTGGTTTTGGAGAAAATGACCAAAAACCAAACAGGCGATTTTAAAAAGACGACAGGTACGCGCCTGTCGTTTTTTTTTGACCAAATTTTTTTTTTTTTTTGACGAAAATTTAAAATTTCTCCAAACTCGAATATATCATCTGGGGGTCCGAGGGGAGTCCAACGCAGAAGGTTTGGTTGAAATCGGGCCGGTGGTTTTGGAGAAAATGACCAAAAACCAAACAGGCGATTTTAAAAAGATGACAGGTACGCGCCTGTCGTTTTATTTTGACCAAATTTTTTTTTTTTTGGACGAAAATTTAAAATTTCTCCAAACTCGAATATATCATCTGGGGGTCCGAGGGGAGTCCAACGCAGAAGGTTTGGTTGAAATCGGGCCGGTGGTTTTGGAGAAAATGACCAAAAACCAAACAGGCGATTTTAAAAAGACGACAGGTACGCGCCTGTCGTTTTTTTTTTGACCAATTTTTTTTTTTTTTTTACCAAAAATTAAAATTTCTCCAAACTCGGATATATCATCTGGGGGTCCGAGGGGAGTCCAACGCAGAAGGTTTGGTTGAAATCGGGCCGGTGGTTTTGGAGAAAATGACCAAAAACCAAACAGGCGATTTTAAAAAGACGACAGGTACGCGCCTGTCGTTTTTTTTTGACCAAATTTTTTTTTTTTTTTTGACCAAAAATTAAAATTTCTCCAAATTTCTCCAAACTCGGATATATCATCTGGGGGTCCGAGGGGAGTCCAACGCAGAAGGTTTGGTTGAAATCGGGCCGGTGGTTTTGGAGAAAATGACCAAAAACCAAACAGGCGATTTTAAAAAGACGACAGGTTTTTTTTTGACCAAATTTTTTTTTTTTTTTTGACCAAAAATTAAAATTTCTCCAAATTTCTCCAAACTCGGATATATCATCTGGGGGTCCGAGGGGAGTCCAACGCAGAAGGTTTGGTTGAAATCGGGCCGGTGGTTTTGGAGAAAATGACCAAAAACCAAACAGGCGATTTTAAAAAGACGACAGGTACGCGCCTGTCGTTTTTTTTTGACCAATTTTTTTTTTTCCTTTGGAGAAAATTTAAAATTTCTCCAAACTCGAATATATCATCTGGGGGTCCGAGGGGAGTCCAACGCAGAAGGTTTGGTTGAAATCGGGCCGGTGGTTTTGGAGAAAATGACCAAAAACCAAACAGGCGATTTTAAAAAGACGACAGGTACGCGCCTGTCGTTTTATTTTGACCAAATTTTTTTTTTTCTTTTGACCAAAAATTAAAATTTCTCCAAACTCGGATATATCATCTGGGGGTCCGAGGGGAGTCCAACGCAGAAGGTTTGGTTGAAATCGGGCCGGTGGTTTTGGAGAAAATGACCAAAAACCAAACAGGCGATTTTAAAAAGACGACAGGTACGCGCCTGTCGTTTTATTTTGACCAAATTTTTTTTTTTTTTTTGACCAAAAATTAAAATTTCTCCAAATTTCTCCAAACTCGGATATATCATCTGGGGGTCCGAGGGGAGTCCTATGCAGAAGGTTTGGTTGAAATCGGGCCGGTGGTTTTGTAGAAAATTACCAAAAACCAAACAGGCGATTTTAAAAAGACGACAGGTACGCGCCTGTCGTTTTTTTTTTGACCAATTTTTTTTTTTTTTTTTTACCAAAAATTAAAATTTCTCCAAATTTCTCCAAACTCGGATATGTCATCTGGGGGTCCGAGGGGAGTCCAACGCAGAAGGTTTGGTTGAAATCGGGCCGGTGGTTTTGGAGAAAATGACCAAAAACCAAACAGGCGATTTTAAAAAGACGACAGGTACGCGCCTGTCGTTTTTTTTTGACCAAATTTTTTTTTTTTTTTGACGAAAATTTAAAATTTCTCCAAACTCGAATATATCATCTGGGGGTCCGAGGGGAGTCCAACGCAGAAGGTTTGGTTGAAATCGGGCCGGTGGTTTTGGAGAAAATGACCAAAAACCAAACAGGCGATTTGGTCGGTTTCCATGATTCCAATTTTTACAGCGCATTGATTATTTATGTACATTGTCTTGATTATATCATAGGTTTTTCCCCCAATACCTTTTTCTAGTAGTTTCAGAAACAGACCATGATGCCAAATTGAGTCGAATGCTTTCTTGAAATCTACAAAACAAGAGAAGATTTTGTTTTTGTTGTGGTGGACGTGTTTCTGGATGAGGGTGTGGAGGGTGTAGATGTGGTCAGTGGTTCTGTGTTGTGGAGTGAATCCAATCTGACTCTTGCTCAGGACATTATGTTCACTGAGGAAGTTTTGCAGACGGCTGTTTAAGATGCTGCAGAACAACTTCCCCAGGTTGCTGCTGACACATATGCCTCTGTAGTTGTTGGGCTCATACTTGTCTCCACTTTTATGGATTGGAGTGATAATCCCTTGGCCCCAGGTGTCTGGAAAATGACCGATGTTCAAGATGATATTAAATAATTTCAGTATGGCAGTCTTGATTTTATGGCTGCCGAACCGAAGCATTTCATTTAAGATGCGATCCGGTCCACTTGCCTTCCTTGGCTGCAGGGCCTGGATCTTGGTCAGTAGCTCCTCTTCACTAATTTCATGATCTAATGGGTTTTGGTTGTCTTTAACGACTGATTCAAGAGTTTCTAATTTGTTTAGCAGATTATTTTGGGCTGAATTCGGAGTGATTGTACTGTATAGATTTTCAAAGTGTTTTTTCCAAATTTCACCATTTTGAATTGCCAATTCTTCTTTGTGTGATTTGTTGAATGAATGCCATTTTTTCCAAAAATTATTTGAATCAATGGATTCTTCAATTTCTTCGAGGAGTTGCTGTTCGTGTTGCTTCTTTTTAGTTGTTCTGTCCTCAATGCGTAGCATGCATGTGTTGACAGGCAGCTAAACTCTTCACTCCAAACAACACACTGGGTATTCCTTTTGCCAGTTTTATTGGTGAAGTAAAGTGTGAAACTAAAAGAGATAGACAAAATAATACAGTCATGAATCTTGCATTTATAGAGATGCATAAACCATAAAATAAACATTTACCAAGCATGGCTAACTAAATAGCTCACTCAAAGTAGGCTAAATACATGTAAACACATAACACAAATAAGTACAAAATGTACCGGCAATATTCAATATACACTTAAGGCTCAAGCATATAACCGTAAATTAACATGTAAACAACACGTACCGACGATGCAACTCGAACATGTATGCTGGAGTGGCTAGTCATAGCTAGAAGCTTATGTGCTGCTCTGAACTTCTTTGTTGTTGTTTTTCTGTCACTTCCTGCATAAAGGTTTTATTCAAAATCGACAAAGCCTAGCCGCTGAACCAAAATCGGCCAGTAGATGGCGGTACTGCCATTTGACTCACTTATTTTTAACTTACTCAAATGAAGCATCATGAAATATATGGAATTAAACACATCACATCCTTTTTTAACTGATTTTAACTTTTGTATCTGAATCTTATTAATTAAACTGAACACTCCCCGCCTGGCGTTAATTAACGCCACTCTCTAATGACACATAAAACAACATTCTTATTAATTTTTATGGCTCTGGGGGAACAAGAACTGCTATTTGTGAGATGGGCCTGGTAAAGAGCTTGGTTCCCTGTGGTCCAGCCACCTTTATCTCCACAGAGCGCACCTTGCCATCAGTGCTGGGAAACGCCTTGGTCACAAGTCCAAGTGGCCACTCATTTCTTGGAAGCTGAATGTCTTTCAGAACAACAACAGTCCCTGGGTTCACATTTGGATAACTAGACTGCCATTTGCGCCGGGTTTGAAGTGTTGAGAGAAACTGACGTCTCCACTTGTCCCAGAAAACATTAGCAAGATGTTGGACTTGACGCCACTGGTGTCTATAGAGATCAGAGACAGCAAAGTCACCGGCTGGAGCTGAGAGAGGGTTGACTTTCTGTGTGAGGAGAACGGCAGGAGACAATATGAAAGGGTCAGTAGGGTCCGTCGACACTGGAATGAGGGGGCGTGCATTTATTATAGCTGACACCTCCGCCATGAGGGTGACGAGAACCTCGTGAGTGAGTTTTGTGGTTTTGAGCTCAAAGAACATGGTGTCAAGAATTCTCCTGGCCAAGCCCACCATCCTCTCCCACGCACCGCCAAAATGAGAGGCGTGTGGGGGATTGAAAGTCCATGAACATCCTTGTTCTGACAGGTAAGTTTTGACTGCTGTATTGTTTATGTTTGAGGGTATCTGGAGTTCTTTGCAAGCACCAATAAAATTAGTGCCACGATCTGAATGGATACTCTTCACCGGACCCCTGATAGCCAAGAACCGTCTGAGTGAGTTGATGAAACTTGACGTGTCAAGTGACTCGATCACTTCGATATGAACTGCTCTCATGCTCAAACACGTGAAGATGACAGCCCATCTTTTGTTGTGTATGATGCCTCCTCTTGTGCGTTGAGCAGAAACACTCCAGGGGCCAAACACATCTAAGCCCACGTTTGTAAATGGGGGGTCAGTTGAGAGACGTTGTGCCGGGAGACTGGCCATTTTTTGAACACTGAGGGGGGCTCTCAACCTTCTACATTTTACACAGTGGTGGATAACACAGCTGATCTTCTTTTTGCCACCAACCATCCACCAACCTGCTGTCCGAACAGCTCCTTCTGTGAACAGCCGACCTTGATGGCGCGTCAGTTCATGGTGATGTTTCACGATGAGGCCTGCGATGTGATGTTGGCCAGGAACAATGAGTGGGTTCTTTTCTGCTTGACTTAGATCTGCCTCACTGATGCGTCCGCCCACCCTAAGCAGACCATGGCTGTCTAAGAAGGGATCCAGATTTTTGATTGGACTGCCTTTATGAATTTCCTGTTGCTCTTTAATGCACTTGATCTCTCCAGCGTACACTTCCTCTTGTACTGATCGGATGACAATGTTTTTAGCTTGCTCAAACTCTTCCACTGTGACTCCCATTTCACAATAGTGCCAGCCCTTACAAGAACTGTCTCTATTGGTGGTTTGTTTGAAGGCGTGAGCAACATGCAACAGACGAGCAATGGCACGCAGCAGAGAGCTCCAGTGGGAAAACTTAGTGAATCTTTCAGAACCAAGCAGTTTCACACTGGCTGTAGTTTTCAGGACGGAGACCTGAGGTCTGATGTCAGTGTCTGAACTGGGTTCAACGAGGTCATAAGTGTCGTGGATGGAGCTTTGATTGTCTTTGAGCAGGAATTTGGGGCCAGTGAACCAGTTAGTGTGCATGAGCTGATGTGCAGGAACAGACCGTGTTGCAAGATCCGCTGGGTTCTGGTTAGTAGGCACGTAATGCCACTGACTTGCTTGTGAAGACCTCCTAATCCGAGTCACTCGATTGCTAACATAGACATAAAAGCGTCTGGTCTCGTTGTAAATATATCCCAGAACAACTTTACTGTCTGTGAAGAAATGAGTGTTGTTCAGCTGAATGTCCAGCTCTCCTGAGACCAGATCAGCGACCTCAACTGCTAGCACAGCAGCACACAGTTCTAGTCTGGGGATAGTTTGATCAGGACGTGGCGTCAGCTTTGCTTTCCCCATGACAAAGCCAATTTCACAGTTCCCATCTGCATCAGTTACCTTCACATAAGCCACTGCTGCAATGGCTTTGGTTGACGCATCACAGAAGATGCACAATTCTCTGCACGTCGCTTCTGAAGGTGAGATGTTAGTGTATGTTCTGGTGATCGAGATGTTAGACAGCGCACTCAGTGACTCTCTCCAAAGAACCCATGACTCCTCCATCCCTTGGGGCAGCGGAGCATCCCAGTCACCATTATCTGCAGTGAGCTCTCTGAGGATGGATTTGCCGTGGATTGTGACGGGCGCTACAAAGCCTAGCGGGTCATAGAGACTGTTTATGGTGGATAAGACACCACGTCGTGTGAAGGCTTTTGTCTCATCAGACACATTGAAGGTGAAACAGTCTCTCTTGAGGTCCCAAAGGAGACCCAGGCTCCGTTGCATGGGCAGTGCATCTGCTTCAAGATCTAAGTCTTTGAGATCTTTTGCGTGATCTTGAGATGGAAAAGCTTCCAGGATCTCTTTTCTGTTAGCTGCGATCTTGTGCAACCTCAAGTTCGACTTGGCGAGGATATCTCGTGTCTTCCGCAGGAGAGTCACGGCCATTTCTACAGTGGGAAGAGATTTAAGGCCGTCATCTACATAAAAATCACGTGTCACAAACTGCTTGACGTCAGCGTCGAAGTCCACCTCAGAGCACTGGACAGACTGATGTAGGCCAAATATTGCTACTGCCGGAGAGGGACTGTTACCAAAAACGTGGACTCTCATCCGATACTCTGTGATGTCATTGCAGAGGTTGTTGTCACGGAACCACAAAAAACGGAGAAAGTTCCTGTCCTCTTCCCGCACGTAGAAACAGTAAAACATCTGCTCGATGTCCGCTGTGAAGGCTACTGCTTCTTTCCTGAAGCGCATGAGGACGCCCAGGAGTGAGTTGTTGAGGTCTGGGCCCTTTAGTAAGACATCATTAAGTGACAGTCCATTGTACTGAGCACTGCTGTCGAACACAACTCTGATTTGTTTCGGCTTTTTGGGGTGATAAACCCCGAACAGAGGCAAATACCATCTCTCCTCATTCTCCTTTAAAGGAGGGGCAATCTCAGCGTGGCCATTTTGGAAAATCTTTTCCATGAAAGCTATGAAATGGTCCCTCATCTCTGGTTTTCTGTCAAAGTGGCGGATCAGGGACATGAGCCGACTCATTGCCTGCGGCCTGTTGTTGGGCAGCCTTTGACGTGGTGACTTGAATGGTAATGGAGCTGTCCAGTGATTGTTTGTGTCTTTTGTCATTCCTTCTTCCATTATTTTCATGAAGGCATTGTCTTGAATGGAAGGTGAGACCTGATTGTCATTTTTGGTTTGTTCAAACACACAACATCCAAGGTGGTCTGATTCACAGCTAGATCTGTCGATTTGTTGTGGTGTGTTGTGGTAGGGAATTTGGATCCCACAGGATGTTTCTTTTATGTTAAACAGATTGGGGCAGGGCTGAAAAAGTGTTGGCCGTCCTCTCTCTGTTGTGTTTGTGTAGAAGGCATTCACAGTGATTGTTTTATGAACACCACCTAGACACACATTTCCCACTACAACCCACCCCAATTCTAATTTTTGTGCGTAGGGTGCGTCGTTGGGGCCACTTATCTGTTTATGGACTTTGTGGACCCTGACGATGTCCCGTCCAAGCAGCATCAGTATGTGGGCGTTGGGGTCGAGTTCTGGGATGAGGTGTGAGACATTCTTTAGATGGGGATGATGACGTGCGGCGCTGGGCGTTGGTATCTCCTCCCTGTTGTTGGGGATGTCATTACACTCAATCAGACTGGGCAGGGGAATGTGGACTGTCTCATCTAGAGTCTCTACTACATAACCAGTGGCTCTTCTTCCCATAGTCTCTTTAAGGCCTGCACACGTTCTCAGTGAGTAGGGAGAGCTGGGGCCATTTTCACCGAACACTTCAAAAAACTCTGAACGGACAAGAGAACGGTTACTCTGTTCATCATGGATTGCATACAGTTTGATCGCCTTGTCTGGACGGCTTGCTGGGTATACCTTCACAAGGCAGATTTTAGAGCATGACCTGCCAGCGAGGTTCTCACCACAAACTTGAGTGCATTTGGAAGTGATTTCACTCGGCAGGGCAGCACCCTGCTCCCCGCCGTGCTCTACATCGGGGTCAGTTTCTCTGCTCCAGGGAGCTGGGCCTGGGTGAAGAGCTGTGTTGTGATTCACATTGCCACATTCAGAACATTGCACTTTGGCCTTACAATGTTTAGCAAAATGTGTTGAAGAGGCACAACATCTAAAACAAATATTGTTCTCTTTCAGAAACGTTTTGCGTTCGTCGATGGACTTCTCACGAAAGGCTCTGCATTTCAGGAGGGCATGAGGTTTTTTGTGCACTGGGCATAGTTTGTTACAGTCATCTCTATTCTTTGAATTCCCATATGACTCGTGACTGGGATTTGGAAACACCTCTGTTTTATGTACTGACACTTCTCTCTGTCTGTTAAATTTCCAGGAGGGTTTCTCAGGTCTGGGTGCAGGGTCAAGGTGAGTGGCAAAGTTAAAGCTTGGGTCATTTTTAACAATGGCCTCTTGACTAACAAAATCTACAAAAACATGAAATGGGGGGAAAGAGACCTGATATTCACGTTTGTAACTTGCACCGACTGAAACCCACTTATCTTGCAGGTAGAAGGGGAGTTTTTGAACAATTGGGTTCAAACCCCTTGCAGAGTCCAGGAAAGAGAGGCCAGGGAGGTCTCCCTCCTCCTTGGCACTCTGGAGCTCCATGAGTATGTCACTGAATTTCCTCAGCTTCACATAGTCTCTGTTTGTGATCTTTGGAAAATTGTCAATTCGTTTAAACAGAGCATCTTCAACTACCTCTGCTGAGCCATAACATTGGTCAAGTCTCTCCCAGATCATCTTTAGCCCAGCATCTGGACGGTTGATGTGTATGGCTCTGATTTGTTCAACATGCTCAGCAGATTCCTTACCGAGCCACTTAAACAACAGATCCATCTCCTCACTTGCTGTTAAATCCAAGCCCCTTACTGTGTTCTCAAAAGAGCGTTTCCAGGCTCTGTAATTCTGTGGTTTGTCGTTGAAGTGAAGGAGACCCGTTGCTACAATTTCCCGACGAGCAAAGTATCTGACAAATTCACTGATGTTTCCATCATCGTGGCCTGAATGTCTGGAGTTGCAGGTGGGATCATAGCTGTGACCTGATTTTTGTTGTGTCCAATTGTGTTTTCTATTACGGTCATCTGGAGGTGGATGGGGGGGCAGGAGAGATGGAGCTGGAAGGTGGTGCCTATACACAGGTTGTTTGGAAAGAATTTTTGTTTCTGGTGAGGGTTCACAGTCTACTGGGTTGGTGTGTGAGGGATGAGTACCACCAGGGGGGTCAACTATATTAGCTGGAGGTTTATCAAATGATGGGGGCTCTTGTATTTCAGTTGTTTCATTCTTTACAAACTGGGCTTGAGCCATGACATACTTTTCAGTCCGGTGTGAACTTTCAAGAGAAGGCAGATCATCTAAAACATGTCCAATGCTTTGTTCATCTTTTTGTGATTTAACAGCAGCTTCTAAGACTTCTGCTTCTGCTGTGGCCGTAGCTGCCTCTTTCTCACATTGGAGGAGTTCAATGGATGCCTCTAACTGAGCCTTCTCTAGCTTTAGAGTTACTTCTTTCTGAGCAAAGGTTAAACGAGTCTTTGCTGCCTCCGCTCTTGCTCTTGCCTTGGCTGCTGCTGAACCAGTAGAAGAACACGAGGCCTGAGATCTTGTATTATATGATTTAGCAGACATGATGGCGTTGATAGCTTCTGGTGAGACACTGCCGTGGTAGCCGTGCTTAGCTGATGCGTCGTGGCGTCTTGGAAGTGTCCGTTGATAGCCTGCTCAGCGTTACCTTGTTCGCTGAGATGCCGTCGTTTCACTGTTCTGTCCTCAATGCGTAGCATGCATGTGTTGACAGGCAGCTAAACTCTTCACTCCAAACAACACACTGGGTATTCCTTTTGCCAGTTTTATTGGTGAAGTAAAGTGTGAAACTAAAAGAGATAGACAAAATAATACAGTCATGAATCTTGCATTTATAGAGATGCATAAACCATAAAATAAACATTTACCAAGCATGGCTAACTAAATAGCTCACTCAAAGTAGGCTAAATACATGTAAACACATAACACAAATAAGTACAAAATGTACCGGCAATATTCAATATACACTTAAGGCTCAAGCATATAACCGTAAATTAACATGTAAACAACACGTACCGACGATGCAACTCGAACATGTATGCTGGAGTGGCTAGTCATAGCTAGAAGCTTATCCCTTACGAAAGAACAATATATTTACCAATATATTACTTGCAATATATTGTAATATATTGTAATATATTATTCTTCCATTACATTTTCCAATATATTATATATTGTAAATATATTCCACAATATATTGATGACACATATATTATACAATATATTATATATTGCAATATATGGAAAAATATATTGATGACACATATATTATACAACATATTATATATTGATGTAATATATTGTAATATATTGCAATATATTGCAAAATATACAAAAAACTGCCCCTTTTAATATATTGAAATATATTAAACCTGAATATATAATATATGGGTTTATATATCCCAAAATATATGCAATTATATATTTATAAATATCCACCATAATGTATTCAGATTTATATGATAAAATGTATTGATAATATATGAAAAGATATAGTGTCACATGTATGTTCAATATATGGTAGAATATATTTTAAATATATGTAAAATTATACATGAAATATATGTATGGCTATGTGTTCAATATATTGTGGAATATATTTAATATATGGAAAAGTATATGGAAACAAAAACATGACATATGTGTTCAATATATTGTGGATGAATACTTAAATATGCAAACTGCAATATGTGCACAAACCTTTATACCACATATTAACACAGACTGGGTAATTTATCAAAAGCAACCTTTATTTTCTTTTAATCAGGCACAGATACTGAACCCAGTTTGAGGTAGGGAGCTATACAGGCCTATTAAAACCCCAACCAGGGTTCCTACAGCTTAAGCAAAGTTAAATTTAAGACTTTTTTAAAACCACTTGAAATTAAATTTAAGACCAACTTCATAATAAACACAAATGCAGAAAAAAAAAGAAACACCTCACATCTATTACATAGGGTTAGGGACAATTTTACCCACTTTCCTATGTGATCCAAGGTAAAGTGACTGCTACATGAACATTGGATTGTGTCTCTTTCCAGCTGTCCTTTCAAAATAAATGCATAAAAAGTCCGAAAAAAAACAAACAAACACTGACTCGGAATCTGGTGGCTGTGAGAAATTTAGCGTTGACGGCCGCCACTAAAACTTCTCTATGTCGGAATGTTACCAATTATTTTGAGATTTGAGACTAATTACAACCATAAAATACCACTTACCAAGTGTTAACATTTTTAAGACTTTTGAAAAATTGATTTAAGACATTTTAATGCCAATTAAGGCCTTGTTTTTAGATTAATGAATTCAATGCCTTTTAAGACTTTTTAAGGATCCGTAAGAACCCTGCCAACAGGCCTGGCATATGGTCAGACAAAGGAAATGTGACTGACTCTACATTTCTGAACAGTGCAACATTTTTAAAGAATGCCATTGAACAGAAAATACATATACTTTTGGAACTGTGGAAAAGAAATAAATAGCCAAAAGAAAATTGATGTAGCAGATAAAGCAGATGTATGTATGTAGCAGATGAAGAGATGTCCACCCTCCAATTGGTAGTAATCAGCTGGCTCCTTGGTGCATCTAGGGGAAAAGAGAGGAAAAAAAAGAGATTTTTTAAATATTATTTAAATGATCTGTATAAAATGCTCTGACGTCCTTTGCTTCATTCTAATGTTCAACCTAACATCAAACATCAGATCATTCACAGGGGGTTTGGAGGGGGGTGTCGAAGAGTCAATCGATTAGTACTCCGCGATGATTAAATACTTTTGCTTGAAATGCCCATCCCTCCCGGAGTCCAGACTCCACACCAGTAAAAACAAGATAATAGACCACTAGTTTAATGTTAGTATTCAGTCGGTATTCAGCTGTATAGTCAATGATTTCCCTCAACTCTATTGTATTACAAGTTAATGTTTATTTTATAAGTTTTATGTTGGTGAATACTTTTATTTTGGTGAATTTGGTGATTTCGGTATCAGCTACAGACAGGAACCAGAATGCAGACTAATTGGGAGGTAACTGACACCAGGCTCTTGGCTTGTCTGAAGAGCCTGGTGATGCGAGGCTAGCCAGCATCAGTCCTGTGGAAATTTCAATTACTTCTGTATGGGATGCAGTGTTTCCTCCAGGATTTTTTTAAAGAGTGGCGGCGAGGGTGGTCTGATCGACGGGGGGGGGTGCGCGCGACCGGATCGTCGACTAGTCGCTGATGACATCATTCATATTTTTCCCATCATAACTAAAATCCCAGGAGGAGGGAAATGCTCTGCAACAATCTGTATTCACTGACTGACAGCTCACGCACAGAACAGAACTTAGTCCACAGAACAGCAGCTTTATAAACAACAAGCTGTAAATCAGTTTGTTTTTTGTAACTTATACAGGTGCAAAAGAAAATACTGTAGCTGCTGTTCATTAAACAATTAGGGAGGAAAACGACACACAGGCCTCGTCACCATCACAGTCCTGCTCACTCACAGTTTCACTCACAGTTTCTGTTTTTCCTGGTTGGTTGCTGCTGTTGTTGTGCGCGACGTAAAGCGGTCGATATGAGCAGAGTTTTTTTTTTTTTTTTTTATTGCTGGCAGCCCGGACACACTGCCCGCGGAAGCGCAGCCTGGGCTGCAGGCAGCAGCTTCTCCTGCTTTCTCTCTCCGCGCAGGTCAAACATCGACCCGTCTGTAGGCTGCTCGGTTTTCCACACACACAGGTCTGTCTCTAGCGCTGTATGTAGCCTATGGATGTGTCTAGTGTGCAGACGCA
Organism: Trachurus trachurus; assembly: GCF_905171665.1. Classification (NCBI taxonomy): domain Eukaryota; kingdom Metazoa; phylum Chordata; class Actinopteri; order Carangiformes; family Carangidae; genus Trachurus; species Trachurus trachurus. Next base: position 61,996 of record NW_028155222.1, on the reverse strand, counting down.
ACTGACAAATATTTATAGACGGACAAGCAAACTTAATCATCATTTATTTTATTTTGAAAATTGACCGGATTCCCTCGCCTTTTCTGTGCCTGACTTCCTGTCTGGTACGACCTCGTTCTATCCAGCTTGACGGCGCTCGTATTTTTTTCATTCAGCGCACTCAGCTGTTGTTTCAAGCCGCTACTCTTGTAGCCTACTGTTACATGATCAGCGACTAGTCGACGTCAAGCTCAAAACGTCATTGTGGAGCAGGGGACTAGTCTGTGCAAGCCCTAGTGGAAAACCTGCTTTACATTGTTTTAACATAAAAAAAAATAAATAAAAAAAAATCATCATTCTGAAGGTGTGGCGGCTTTTATTTTGCCGTGGCGGTGCGCCACGATCAATTACATGTAGCGGAAACCCTGGGATGGTGCTATACATTTAAAGCGATAGTTCACCCAAGATTGAAATTTCACTCATTATCACCCTCATGTGGACTAAGGGCTGGGAGAAGTTTCAGAGTCCTCCGTGGCTTCTCTGAGTTACAGGGGGTCTCGACGTAGCAGTGCATGTCCATATGACGGTTGCTAATGGATACCAACTGTCTTGGTAACAAAAAGACACACCAAAAAACATCCAGATACCTCCATGCTGCTCGTATGTAATGTCCCTCTTGTATTGAAGCCCCGAAATGTGAAATTGTCCCGAAAAAAATTGAATAAGTCAATTTTTCAAGCTTGTTTTGTAGCGGAAGATTCTCGAAGCTCCTCTTCCCAGTTCGTCATATTTGGACGAACCGGGAAGAGAACAGACCCTGGTTCGTCCAAATATGACGAACTGGGAAGAGGAGCTTCGAGAAGCTCGAAAAATAGACTTATTTCATTGTTTTTGGGACAATTTTGCATTTCGGGGCTTCAATACAAGACGAACATTACATACGAGCAGGAGGAATTAGGAGGTATTTGGATGTTTTTTGGTGTGTCTTTTTGTTATGAAGACAGCTGGTATCCATTAGCAACCGTTATATGGACATGCACTGCTACGTCGAGACCCCCTGTAACTCAGAGACGCCACTGAGGACTCTGAAACTTCTCCCAGCCCTTAATAGTCGACATGAGGGTGAGTAGATAATGAGTGCAATTTCAATTTTGGGTGAACTATCACTTTAAAAACTTGAACTGAAATTAATCTGAACTAGGTTTAATGAAAAAATTTAAGAAGCAAAATGCATTTGCCATAATTCTTGGTCTGTTTGCCTACCTGTTTGCATGTTGAAGTCTGTACCCCATCATCTTTTGCTCTATTGTCACTTCGGGTTCTCCAGCACGATGATCTCATGGGTAGAGCACTGCTGTGGGTCCTTGGCTGTGTAAAATACAGATTGACATAACAAAGAGTATTCAGTCAATTAGAAACAGAGTAAAACATTAATTAATCAACGACAAAAATATCTTTAGCTGTGTCACAGTATTAAGGATAGAATGATTTTTTTTAATTTTATTTTGCGGCTGATCCTGATTATTATTACTCAAATAACACTATATTTAGAACTAATATCCTAAAGAAAATTACTGCCACATATCTTTGACTTTAAAGTTTCTATTATTTTGTCCAACCTATGAAGGGTGAATTGAACTTATTACACCCTTGTGTATAAACTGGATTCACTAATGATGGCTTATTTGCAGACTATATCATTTTCAGCTGGATGACTAATACTTCATCAACCGAGTATACACTAATATCAGTGATACGTTACTTTTATTAACAGGAGTGAGTAACCATGCTAAGAGGCCACAGTCAGTGTAGTGTCTCATCTCCAGTAGTTTCTGTTACTAGCAGAGTTCATGTTGTTTTCTTCTGCAGCAGAGTGCGTTTTCTAAAGCAGTGGTTCTCACACACCCACGCGCCGCGAGTACCCGCGAAGCAGCGAGAAGCGGAGCCCTTTGATGTTAACGACTGTGTCACACTGGAGCCACGTCGCTCCGGTTCGCAGCGGCGCGCGAGCCGCGAGCTATGGCTGCGAGCGAGCCTGTCAAGCCGGGCAGGAAGTCGCACAAAGAAACAGCGGAAGAATCCGGTTCATTTTCAAAATAAAACACATTCCGAAGCCGGTTTACCACCGCCGCCCCCCCGTCCGGGAACCACTGTTCTAAAGGAACTTTCACTTATGTTTACACAGTGTTCAAAACTATAAGTTATCACCAATACATGGTAACCGAACAGTAGACTGGAGGCAAGTCAGGCAACCTCTGCTGCTCTGCTCCTGGTCCTAAGTGCACAAGCATACTGTACAACAGGCAGTTTTCTGCAGTTCACACTGAAATTCGCTAACAGTTACTCAATACATTGTGGTTACTATCCACCACTTTCCGGAGAACAACGCTGGGTGTCGCCTGACACTCCATTCATTACATTTTAGATTAACGTTAGCTGGGCTAACCGTTAGCCGTTAGCAGTGTCTTAAATAACTCAATAAACAGCCCATGAAAAAAATATTTTTTCCAGCAGATATCTTTGTTACAACATGACTGAGCTAACTGGAGTAGTTTCATGTTGTGTCCGACAACGGGAGGGTTTTAACAGCTGACGTCCTGGTGTTAGCTTAGCTGCTGCTGTTAGCTGTCAGCAGCAGCTAAGCTAACGGCTACGATAGCCATGACTAGTTGCAGAGGCGTGCACACAAGTTGTGGTGTTTGTTCGGTAATTCGTTTTGTAGATTTAACAAACATCAGATTAGTCAGGGCGGTTTTGGCAGCCCGGAGCCTCCACATTTGGTGCCTACACCGGTGGCTAATGCTACCAGTTAGCCGCTAACGCTACCAGTTAGCCGCTCGCTAGAATGCTACTACGGGGTTGAAAGCCGGATAGCTCATGTGCTAATGGCAATTAGCTTTTCTCTCTTTTCTCTCTAACCCCTTTCTCTGTAACACGTTAATGAAGCCATGTACCGGCTGAAACATCCTCCTCACCGTTAGTTAGAACAAGGAGAATAAGAAAAAAAACCCTCCATGGTGACATGTCGAACGTCCGTTACACAGCCCCCCTCCCTCTCACCAGAGCCTGCCTCCTTTGAATCCCCGACACCAACAACGCCACAATAATAACAGAGAAATATCTTACCTGGTATTTTTTGCAGGATTTAAATTCACTCAAGGTCTCGCTGGGACCAGGTTCCAGCCGACTGTTTGTCCATTTATCCGTATCGTAAAAATAATCCACATGACTGGTCATTCTTGAACGACTGAAGTGCGTCGCGGCGGTTCCCGTTTCACAGCAGCAGTAACGGTTATTTTCAAATTTGGCGCCGGAAAGGCGCGCACAGCTGTCATTGGCCAAGAGCCATTATGTCAGTCAGATCAACCAATCATGTTCAAATGCTCACGATGAGACAGCCAATGGATTTTGTTTCATTGTGGTAACATTTTATTTTTTATTTGTATATATAATAAAAAAAAAAGAATTCCTGACCTGCAATCGGTTCACAGACCATTGCTAAGTAAAACACACCGTTGCTAGGGTCACCGCTCTGATCAGAGGACACAGAGGAGGAGAACTATGCAGGATATTTGAATTTTTACCTTCAGTTTCGGACTAATTGTGATGTTAGATAAATTACTTAACTTACAGGGGGGGGGGGGGGTTATAAATATACACATATACTATACTACTATATTTTTTAAATGTTTTATATATGTGTGTGTGTGTGTGTGTGTGTGTGTGTGTGTGTGTTGTATAAAATATAAACATTTAAAAAATATAGTGCCTTTTTGGCCTTGATCTCAATATATTTTTCAATATATACACATATATGATCCATGCAATATATATATAAATATATAAAATATTTAAAAAATATAGTGCCTTTTTGGTCTTTATTTCAATATATTTCTCAATATATACACATATATGATCCATGCATATATTGCAATATATTGGAAAATATAAAAATTAAATCCCATATATGGGAATATATTGCCTAATATATCGCATGATATTTTCTAATATATTGCAATATATTGTTCTTCCGTAAGGGATGTGCTGCTCTGAACTTCTTTGTTGTTGTTTTTCTGTCACTTCCTGCATAAAGGTTTTATTCAAAATCGACAAAGCCTAGCCGCTGAACCAAAATCGGCCAGTAGATGGCGGTACTGCCATTTGACTCACTTATTTTTAACTTACTCAAATGAAGCATCATGAAATATATGGAATTAAACACATCACATCCTTTTTTAACTGATTTTAACTTTTGTATCTGAATCTTATTAATTAAACTGAACATTAGTGCTTAGTGTTTTTCTGTATAATTTCAATGATTCACAATAACGAAGGCGGAGCTCATGATTGTCAGGTTGCCGGTGTTTTTCATTGGATAATTTACGGAGTGTTTTTCTCAGACACCTGCAGTCAGAGTCAAACCACTTTTCATGAGTAGATTTGTTTGAACTGTGATGATGAGGTTTGCTAAGATTGGACAGAAGTGCTGTTTTGTCAAATATGTCATTGATATCCCCAACAGCCTGATTGAGGCCATCTTTATTGTGTATTGTGTATAAGGTGGAGAGAAAATGGTCCAACTTCATTTGGATAGTTGGGTGCCCGATGGCTCTCTGGTAGTCATCTTTGCTATGACTTGTCCACCTATAAGGCTGTTTGGATGGGTTGAGTCTGCTGGGCTCTGCTACATGGGGGTCTGTTGGGCTCTTCCTAATGTACAGGGTGATTTTGCTGTGATCTGATAGGGGCGTTAGGGGGCTGACGGTGAATGCTCTTAGATAGGAGGGGTCTAGGTCTGTAATACTATAGTCTACTGTGCTGTTGCCAAGAGGAGAGCTGTATGTGTAGAGACCAAAGGAGTCCCCTCGAAGCCGACCGTTGACTATGTACAGACCCAGCGTGCGACACATCTGCAGCAGTTGATGCCCATTTCTGTTGACTGTTTTGTCTAGATTGTTTCTGTGCTGATGTGGAGGAGGGGGGATGTTGATCTGGCCAGGTATGTGTTTGTCCCCATGTGTATTTATTAAGTCAGGTTCTGTGCCTGTTCTGGCGTTGAGATCACCACAGATCAGCACGTTTCCCTGTGTCTGGTAATAGTTGATTTCGTCTTCCAGAATGGTAAAGGTGTTTTCGTTGTAGTAAGGGGACTCTGATGGGGGGATATAGGCTGTGCACAGGAATAGGTCTTTGTCTGTGGAGACAGCCTCTTTTTTTATTTTGAACCAAATTGAAAAATTTCCTTTTTTGATTAACTCTATTGAATGAGTGAGGTTTGCCTTGTACCAGATCAACATCCCCCCTGAATCTCTGCCTTGGCTTACATTCTTAAGTTTCGTGGATGGAAAAACCACTTCTCTATACCCCAGAGGACAACCAGTGGGCATGTCTCCTCTATTCCAAGTTTCCTGCAACACAATGATATCAGATTGTTCTATTTCTCTATTAAAGTCTGGGGTCCTGCTCTTAAGGCCAAAAGCCCAGCTGCGTTCGGTGAGAGAACATGTGCATTCAGTAGTCAAACAGTCCTAGCTTTAAAATCTTCCATACTTGGGAGATAATCCAATTTAAGATGACTCTGTAATTTATACCAGGACGAGGGTGCGAATGCTCTGAAGGCACTTTCCCCAAAGACAGTCCGTGTACGAGGAATAGTATACATTATCAATCTATCGTGCCTGAGACGACAGCTTCTGGTGTTGACTTTAGGAACCAAGAGAGAACACAAATAAGGAGGCAAGTCACACAGGACGGCCTTATAAAGAAAACAATACCAGTGTTCCCATCTACGATTATACAGAGAAGGCCAGCCAACACTCTCATAAAGACTACAGTGATGAGTACGAAAACCTAAATCTGTTACAAATCTTAATGCTGCATGATACACCGAATCCAGCATTTTCAGAGAGGAGAGATTTGCATGCATGTATAAGATATCACCATAGTCAAGTATTGATACAAAAGTTGCCTGAATCAGTCTTTTTCTCGCATTAAAGGAGAAACAACTTTTGTTTCTATAATAGAAACCAAGTTTGACCCTGAGTTTCTTTGTAAGACACTCAATATGATATTTAAAAGACAGATTTTCATCCAAGTAAAATCCCAAGTACTTGTAGACTGAAACTCGTTCAATCACTTTTTCATTTTGTATAACAATCTGACAAGCATCATCTGTCTTCCCTGATTTTGAAAAGCACATCAATTTAGTTTTGTCAGAATTGAGCACAAGTCTTAATTGATTAAGATTACTCTGAATGACATTAAAAGCAGATTGTAGCTTTTGTATGGCACTTGTTAATGATGAAGCAGAACAGTACAAAATAGTGTCATCTGCATAAAAGTGGAATTTGGCATCATTTACATTTTGACACAAGACATTTATATAAATAGTAAATAAAATGGGACCCAATATGGACCCCTGGGGGACACCATTTTGAGTCAACAAAGGTTTGGAGGATACACCATCAACCTGAACACTTTGTGTTCTGCCGCTCAAGTAGTTTCCAAACCACATGACAGCTTTTGAAGACATTCCAATATCCCGCAGTCGCTGGCACAGGACCAAGTGGTCAACTGTGTCAAAAGCCTTTGACAGATCTAAAAACAATGCAGCACAGTATTCTTTAGAATCAATAGCACTTATGAGATCGTTTAAGACTTTCATAGTGGCAGTGACAGTACTGTGCTTTTTTCTGAAACCAGACTGCAGTTCATTTAAAATGCTATTTGTTGTCATAAAATCTTTCAACTGGTCACTTATAAGCCCTTCTAAAACTTTGGCTAAAGCAGACAGTTTTGATATCGGCCTATAATTATTAGGATTTGATCGGTCACCACCCTTCAATAAAGGAGTGACATATGCTGACTTCCAGACACTAGGAATTATTCCAGTTTCTATAGTCAAGTTGAAAATATATGTCAAAGGTTCTGCAATATGTTCAGCAGCAATTTTCAAGAAGTATGGGTCTAACCCATCAGGACCAGAGGATTTCTTGGTATTTAACTTAATGAGAGCATTGTATACCTCCTCTTTAGTAATGAGAGCAAGATCAAAATCACAAAGTACATTTTCACCAGACAGAGAGTAATCCACTTGACTCGTATCTTGTTTCATTTCCTGCTCAAACAACAAACCAGAAGATATAAAATGCTGGTTTAAGGAATCTAACATACTTTTCTTTTCTGTAATGATCTCATCATTCAGCTTTAAAGTATTCGGAAGTACAGTGTCCCTTGTGCCTGAAGACAATGATTTAATCATCTTCCAGAATTTAGAAGGGTTGTTTGTGCTATCACATATTTCATTAACATAAAAATCTGCTTTAGCTTTACGTATTTGGGAGACACACTTGTTTCTCAGGTACCTAAAATGTTGCCAGTCTGACTTATTTTTGGATATTCTTGCAGTTGCCCAAGCAAGGTCTCGTTCATGAATTAGTTCAGACAGTTGCTCTGAGAACCACGGGTTATCACGTCCTTTAATCTTGTGTTTTCTAAGAGGAGCATGTTTATTTATAATGTCTAACAATAATGATTTAAAGTACTGCAATGCTATCTCGGGCTCTGGGATTAAATTTATTTTGGTCCAGTCACAGAGATAAAGGTCATTTAAAAAAGCTTGTTCACAGAACAATTTAAAATTTCTCTTTAGTATAATGCGTGGTTTACACTTTGGCAACTTTGTGTCTCTCACACAAGCAATTATGCAGTGATCGCTAACATCATTTGCAAAGACAGCAATGGCTTTATATTTCTGCGGAACATTTGTTAAAATCAAATCAAGGAGCGTTGACTTCTCAGGATGTTTATTATTTGGCCTGGTTGGTGAGTCTATAATTTGGGTCAAAAGTGCTGAATCACAGAAGCATTTAAAAGAATCAGATGCAGGAGTTAACCAGTCCCAATTTAAGTCCCCCATTAAAACCAGTTCATTATACTTTATAGATGATAAACAGTCAGACAATGAGGATAAAGTATCCTTTGATGCAGAAGGGGGTCTGTAGCATCCTGCAACTGATATAACACAGCTCTTTGTGGATTCAACTTTCAAAATAAGCAGTTCAAATTGTTTAGGCACAGACTTGGATAATTGTACTGTTGCCTGAAAAGTATTTTTGATATAAATAGCCACCCCTCCACCTTTAGCACAGCGATCAGTACGAAAAATATTATACCCATCCATATATATATAACTATCAGGAGTGGAACTACCCAGCCATGTCTCAGATAAAACCATAATATCAGCATTGGTTGATTTGGCCCAGATTCTAACCATATCAATTTTGGGCAAGAGACTTCTCACATTCATGTGTACAAAACCAATACCGGACCTATTTAAAAAATCAGCAGGGGTTTGCAGAGATATCACATCAGGCACAGGACCTGGGTTAGGCTGCACATTTCCTGACATCAGCAACATCAACATAATAATACATTTCAACATGCGTGTATAATAAAAATGCTTCTTGATTTTCTTAGAGTCACTGCTCATAGTGATTGACCAAGAGCTGTTTGATGGGATAAAACAGTTACTTAGGAGAAGAAGGCTTAGGAGATGTTTAAAGTTTTTGTGTTCTGAAACCAGGCTCATGCCAAACATCCAGCACCCTTGGTTGCCGACATAGTTCTGTGCACAGTCAGTAACCTTTGAGCGTGATGACATGTAACGTGTATAAAACATGGTGTTACAGTCACTCAAAGGGGTCTCCTGGTTAACTTCATACTCTGAGAATGTTGACAGACAGAGCAAAACTAGGAGGGCATGAATAACACTTGCCATGATGGAGTTGGCCCAGGTGTAGAGCTGGGTGGATGGAGGTAGGCCTCAGGCTGCAGGGCTGGATGGGTGGAGGTAGGCCTCAGGCTGCAGGGCTGGGTGGATGGAGGTAGGCCTCTGGCTGCAGGGCTGGGTGGATGGAGGTAGGCCTCAGGCTGCAGGGCTGGGTGGATGGAGGTAGGCCTCAGGCTGCAGGGCTGGATGGATGGAGGTAGGCCTCAGGCTGCAGGGCTGGGTGGATGGAGGTAGGCCTCAGGCTGCAGGGCTGGATGGATGGAGGTAGGCCTCAGGCTGCAGGGCTGGGTGGATGGAGGTAGGCCTCAGGCTGCAGGGCTGGGTGGATGGAGGTAGGCCTCCGGCTGAAGGGCTGGGTGGATGGAGGTAGGCCTCAGGCTGCAGGGCTGGGTGGATGGAGGTAGGCCTCTGGCTGCAGGGCTGGGTGGATGGAGATAGACCTCAGGCTGCTGTACTGCTGCAGTTCTAGGCTGAAAACTAGCCACACTGCAGCAGCTCCCAAAGTCTGGGAGCAGAGCTGGGTCGATGGAGGTAGATCTTAGGCTGCAGGGCTGGGTGGGTGGAGGTAGGCCTCTGGCTCCTATACTGCTGCAGTTCTAGGCTGAAAACTAACCACACTGCAGCAGCTCCCAAAGTCTGTGAACAGGCAGAGGAGGCTATCTATGGTAGCCCATAGTAGAGGCCAGTCCTAGGTACTGACTAGCTTCAGCCCCATGGAGTAGTCAGACAGATCCCATGTCTGACTACTCCATGGGGCTGAAGCTAGTCAGTACATCATGTCATCATGTCATCATGTCATCATGTCATCTCTCTCTGTCATCATGTCATCATGTCATCTCTCTCTCTCTCATCATGTCATCATGTCCTCTCTCTCTCTCTCTCTCTGTCATCATGTCATCTCTCTGTCATCATGTCATCATGTCATCTCTCTCTCTGTCATCATGTCATCTCTCTCTCTCTCATCATGTCATCATGTCATCTCTCTCTCTCTCATCATGTCATCATGTCATCTCTCTCTCTCTCATCATGTCATCATGTCATCTCAATTTCAATTTCACAAGCTTTATTGGCATGACTGTCATTACAATATTGCCAAAGCATTACAAAAATGGTAAAATAAACATACAATATAAATAAATAAACAGATAATATAATAATACAGATGATACTAATAAACAAACAGTGTATATATCATTTAGCAGGTAAAACTCAACAGTAGCAGCAGCAGCTGCTCATATAGAGGAGCTCATGTTGAGCAGCTCTTCTCTCTTTTTGTGACAGGCACAAACATATTTTGCTGCTTCTAGAGCAGTGGCTCTTTGTTCTCCTAACAAATGACAGAATTTGTCCTGGTCTGAGAGTTGGGTGAAGTTGGGTGTTGTTAGTGTGATGTTAGTGTATGTCTGTGTCCTGATGTGTGTGTATGCGTCCACAGTGCAGCAGGAAGTGCTGCTCTGTCTCCACCTGTCTATGTGGACAGAGCTGACAGAGGCGCTCGTCTCTGGGCAGCCAGGTCTGTCTGTGGCGGCCGCTCTCTAAAGCCAGGCTGTGGCCGCTGAGTCTGTACATAGTCAAGGTTTTCCTCAGTCTGGGGTCAGTTACTGAACTCAAGTAATCTGCCATGGAGTATTCTTTGTTTAGGGCCAAATAGCATTGCAGTTTGCTTTGGGATTTGGTTGTACATGTCCAATAGTTGATGTAATTGTCTTTTTGTTTTTCTATAATTTGGTGGGGCCGGATTGTGTGAGGGTGGTCTTGGTGCTCGGTGCTGGTGGAGCTGAGCCTGTGGACCAGCTGGCTGAGGGGACTCCTGTCTTTGCTCTCCTCTTGGCACTGCAGGGCTTTATAGTGGTAGGAGTTGGGGTCGCTGGCTTTGAGGTGTTGATAGAATAGTCTTTTTTGGATCCGAATTAAAAGGGGAAATTGGCCTAATTCAGCTCTGCATCCGTTATTGGGGGTGTTCCTATGGACTTTGAGGATGTTTTTGCAAATCTCGGTATGCAGGCTTTCGATCGGGTGTTTGTCCCATTTTTCAAAGTCTTGGGTTACAAGAGGACCCCACACCTCACTACCATATAGTATAATAGGTTCAATTACCGATTTAAATATTTTCATCCAGACTCTAACAGGGATATCAATACATGAGGATTTTTTAATGGACCAGAAAGCTCTTCTGCCCTTGTCTCGCAGATCGTTAATGGCCAGATTGAAATTTCCTGTGGCTGTAATGTTTAATCCCAGGTATGTGTAGTTGTGTGTGTGTTGTATGTCTGTAGAGTCCAGGAGGAACCTGTGTTGGTCTTTCTGACACTTGGGTCGTTTCTGGAAGACCATGACTCTGGTTTTGTCCAGGTTAATGGTCAGGGCCCAGGTCTGACAGAACTTTTGCAGATGATCTAATTGCTTTTGTAAAGCCTCCTTAGATGGAGCGAGCAGGATTAGATCATCTGCAAAGAGTAGACACTTGACTTCAGTGTCAGAGAGGGTGAGACCAGGGATGTCTGACTCTACCAGGGATTTGGCCAAATCATCAATATAAATATTGTGGGGCTGAGACTGCAGCCCTGCTTCACCCCTCTACTTTGGGGGAAGAAGTCGGTTTCCATGATTCCAATTTTTACAGCGCATTGATTATTTATGTACATTGTCTTGATTATATCATAGGTTTTTCCCCCAATACCTTTTTCTAGTAGTTTCAGAAACAGACCATGATGCCAAATTGAGTCGAATGCTTTCTTGAAATCTACAAAACAAGAGAAGATTTTGTTTTTGTTGTGGTGGACGTGTTTCTGGATGAGGGTGTGGAGGGTGTAGATGTGGTCAGTGGTTCTGTGTTGTGGAGTGAATCCAATCTGACTCTTGCTCAGGACATTATGTTCACTGAGGAAGTTTTGCAGACGGCTGTTTAAGATGCTGCAGAACAACTTCCCCAGGTTGCTGCTGACACATATGCCTCTGTAGTTGTTGGGCTCATACTTGTCTCCACTTTTATGGATTGGAGTGATAATCCCTTGGCCCCAGGTGTCTGGAAAATGACCGATGTTCAAGATGATATTAAATAATTTCAGTATGGCAGTCTTGATTTTATGGCTGCCGAACCGAAGCATTTCATTTAAGATGCGATCCGGTCCACTTGCCTTCCTTGGCTGCAGGGCCTGGATCTTGGTCAGTAGCTCCTCTTCACTAATTTCATGATCTAATGGGTTTTGGTTGTCTTTAACGACTGATTCAAGAGTTTCTAATTTGTTTAGCAGATTATTTTGGGCTGAATTCGGAGTGATTGTACTGTATAGATTTTCAAAGTGTTTTTTCCAAATTTCACCATTTTGAATTGCCAATTCTTCTTTGTGTGATTTGTTGAATGAATGCCATTTTTTCCAAAAATTATTTGAATCAATGGATTCTTCAATTTCTTCGAGGAGTTGCTGTTCGTGTTGCTTCTTTTTAGTGCTTAGTGTTTTTCTGTATAATTTCAATGATTCACAATAACGAAGGCGGAGCTCATGATTGTCAGGTTGCCGGTGTTTTTCATTGGATAATTTACGGAGTGTTTTTCTCAGACACCTGCAGTCAGAGTCAAACCACTTTTCATGAGTAGATTTGTTTGAACTGTGATGATGAGGTTTGCTAAGATTGGACAGAAGTGCTGTTTTGTCAAATATGTCATTGATATCCCCAACAGCCTGATTGAGGCCATCTTTATTGTGTATTGTGTATAAGGTGGAGAGAAAATGGTCCAACTTCATTTGGATAGTTGGGTGCCCGATGGCTCTCTGGTAGTCATCTTTGCTATGACTTGTCCACCTATAAGGCTGTTTGGATGGGTTGAGTCTGCTGGGCTCTGCTACATGGGGGTCTGTTGGGCTCTTCCTAATGTACAGGGTGATTTTGCTGTGATCTGATAGGGGCGTTAGGGGGCTGACGGTGAATGCTCTTAGATAGGAGGGGTCTAGGTCTGTAATACTATAGTCTACTGTGCTGTTGCCAAGAGGAGAGCTGTATGTGTAGAGACCAAAGGAGTCCCCTCGAAGCCGACCGTTGACTATGTACAGACCCAGCGTGCGACACATCTGCAGCAGTTGATGCCCATTTCTGTTGACTGTTTTGTCTAGATTGTTTCTGTGCTGATGTGGAGGAGGGGGGATGTTGATCTGGCCAGGTATGTGTTTGTCCCCATGTGTATTTATTAAGTCAGGTTCTGTGCCTGTTCTGGCGTTGAGATCACCACAGATCAGCACGTTTCCCTGTGTCTGGTAATAGTTGATTTCGTCTTCCAGAATGGTAAAGGTGTTTTCGTTGTAGTAAGGGGACTCTGATGGGGGGATATAGGCTGTGCACAGGAATAGGTCTTTGTCTGTGGAGACAGCCTCTTTTTTTATTTTGAACCAAATTGAAAAATTTCCTTTTTTGATTAACTCTATTGAATGAGTGAGGTTTGCCTTGTACCAGATCAACATCCCCCCTGAATCTCTGCCTTGGCTTACATTCTTAAGTTTCGTGGATGGAAAAACCACTTCTCTATACCCCAGAGGACAACCAGTGGGCATGTCTCCTCTATTCCAAGTTTCCTGCAACACAATGATATCAGATTGTTCTATTTCTCTATTAAAGTCTGGGGTCCTGCTCTTAAGGCCAAAAGCCCAGCTGCGTTCGGTGAGAGAACATGTGCATTCAGTAGTCAAACAGTCCTAGCTTTAAAATCTTCCATACTTGGGAGATAATCCAATTTAAGATGACTCTGTAATTTATACCAGGACGAGGGTGCGAATGCTCTGAAGGCACTTTCCCCAAAGACAGTCCGTGTACGAGGAATAGTATACATTATCAATCTATCGTGCCTGAGACGACAGCTTCTGGTGTTGACTTTAGGAACCAAGAGAGAACACAAATAAGGAGGCAAGTCACACAGGACGGCCTTATAAAGAAAACAATACCAGTGTTCCCATCTACGATTATACAGAGAAGGCCAGCCAACACTCTCATAAAGACTACAGTGATGAGTACGAAAACCTAAATCTGTTACAAATCTTAATGCTGCATGATACACCGAATCCAGCATTTTCAGAGAGGAGAGATTTGCATGCATGTATAAGATATCACCATAGTCAAGTATTGATACAAAAGTTGCCTGAATCAGTCTTTTTCTCGCATTAAAGGAGAAACAACTTTTGTTTCTATAATAGAAACCAAGTTTGACCCTGAGTTTCTTTGTAAGACACTCAATATGATATTTAAAAGACAGATTTTCATCCAAGTAAAATCCCAAGTACTTGTAGACTGAAACTCGTTCAATCACTTTTTCATTTTGTATAACAATCTGACAAGCATCATCTGTCTTCCCTGATTTTGAAAAGCACATCAATTTAGTTTTGTCAGAATTGAGCACAAGTCTTAATTGATTAAGATTACTCTGAATGACATTAAAAGCAGATTGTAGCTTTTGTATGGCACTTGTTAATGATGAAGCAGAACAGTACAAAATAGTGTCATCTGCATAAAAGTGGAATTTGGCATCATTTACATTTTGACACAAGACATTTATATAAATAGTAAATAAAATGGGACCCAATATGGACCCCTGGGGGACACCATTTTGAGTCAACAAAGGTTTGGAGGATACACCATCAACCTGAACACTTTGTGTTCTGCCGCTCAAGTAGTTTCCAAACCACATGACAGCTTTTGAAGACATTCCAATATCCCGCAGTCGCTGGCACAGGACCAAGTGGTCAACTGTGTCAAAAGCCTTTGACAGATCTAAAAACAATGCAGCACAGTATTCTTTAGAATCAATAGCACTTATGAGATCGTTTAAGACTTTCATAGTGGCAGTGACAGTACTGTGCTTTTTTCTGAAACCAGACTGCAGTTCATTTAAAATGCTATTTGTTGTCATAAAATCTTTCAACTGGTCACTTATAAGCCCTTCTAAAACTTTGGCTAAAGCAGACAGTTTTGATATCGGCCTATAATTATTAGGATTTGATCGGTCACCACCCTTCAATAAAGGAGTGACATATGCTGACTTCCAGACACTAGGAATTATTCCAGTTTCTATAGTCAAGTTGAAAATATATGTCAAAGGTTCTGCAATATGTTCAGCAGCAATTTTCAAGAAGTATGGGTCTAACCCATCAGGACCAGAGGATTTCTTGGTATTTAACTTAATGAGAGCATTGTATACCTCCTCTTTAGTAATGAGAGCAAGATCAAAATCACAAAGTACATTTTCACCAGACAGAGAGTAATCCACTTGACTCGTATCTTGTTTCATTTCCTGCTCAAACAACAAACCAGAAGATATAAAATGCTGGTTTAAGGAATCTAACATACTTTTCTTTTCTGTAATGATCTCATCATTCAGCTTTAAAGTATTCGGAAGTACAGTGTCCCTTGTGCCTGAAGACAATGATTTAATCATCTTCCAGAATTTAGAAGGGTTGTTTGTGCTATCACATATTTCATTAACATAAAAATCTGCTTTAGCTTTACGTATTTGGGAGACACACTTGTTTCTCAGGTACCTAAAATGTTGCCAGTCTGACTTATTTTTGGATATTCTTGCAGTTGCCCAAGCAAGGTCTCGTTCATGAATTAGTTCAGACAGTTGCTCTGAGAACCACGGGTTATCACGTCCTTTAATCTTGTGTTTTCTAAGAGGAGCATGTTTATTTATAATGTCTAACAATAATGATTTAAAGTACTGCAATGCTATCTCGGGCTCTGGGATTAAATTTATTTTGGTCCAGTCACAGAGATAAAGGTCATTTAAAAAAGCTTGTTCACAGAACAATTTAAAATTTCTCTTTAGTATAATGCGTGGTTTACACTTTGGCAACTTTGTGTCTCTCACACAAGCAATTATGCAGTGATCGCTAACATCATTTGCAAAGACAGCAATGGCTTTATATTTCTGCGGAACATTTGTTAAAATCAAATCAAGGAGCGTTGACTTCTCAGGATGTTTATTATTTGGCCTGGTTGGTGAGTCTATAATTTGGGTCAAAAGTGCTGAATCACAGAAGCATTTAAAAGAATCAGATGCAGGAGTTAACCAGTCCCAATTTAAGTCCCCCATTAAAACCAGTTCATTATACTTTATAGATGATAAACAGTCAGACAATGAGGATAAAGTATCCTTTGATGCAGAAGGGGGTCTGTAGCATCCTGCAACTGATATAACACAGCTCTTTGTGGATTCAACTTTCAAAATAAGCAGTTCAAATTGTTTAGGCACAGACTTGGATAATTGTACTGTTGCCTGAAAAGTATTTTTGATATAAATAGCCACCCCTCCACCTTTAGCACAGCGATCAGTACGAAAAATATTATACCCATCCATATATATATAACTATCAGGAGTGGAACTACCCAGCCATGTCTCAGATAAAACCATAATATCAGCATTGGTTGATTTGGCCCAGATTCTAACCATATCAATTTTGGGCAAGAGACTTCTCACATTCATGTGCACAAAACCAATACCGGACCTATTTAAAAAATCAGCAGGGGTTTGCAGAGATATCACATCAGGCACAGGACCTGGGTTAGGCTGCACATTTCCTGACATCAGCAACATCAACATAATAATACATTTCAACATGCGTGTATAATAAAAATGCTTCTTGATTTTCTTAGAGTCACTGCTCATAGTGATTGACCAAGAGCTGTTTGATGGGATAAAACAGTTACTTAGGAGAAGAAGGCTTAGGAGATGTTTAAAGTTTTTGTGTTCTGAAACCAGGCTCATGCCAAACATCCAGCACCCTTGGTTGCCGACATAGTTCTGTGCACAGTCAGTAACCTTTGAGCGTGATGACATGTAACGTGTATAAAACATGGTGTTACAGTCACTCAAAGGGGTCTCCTGGTTAACTTCATACTCTGAGAATGTTGACAGACAGAGCAAAACTAGGAGGGCATGAATAACACTTGCCATGATGGAGTTGGCCCAGGTGTAGAGCTGGGTGGATGGAGGTAGGCCTCAGGCTGCAGGGCTGGATGGGTGGAGGTAGGCCTCAGGCTGCAGGGCTGGGTGGATGGAGGTAGGCCTCAGGCTGCAGGGCTGGGTGGATGGAGGTAGGCCTCAGGCTGCAGGGCTGGGTGGATGGAGGTAGGCCTCAGGCTGCAGGGCTGGATGGATGGAGGTAGGCCTCAGGCTGCAGGGCTGGGTGGATGGAGGTAGGCCTCAGGCTGCAGGGCTGGATGGATGGAGGTAGGCCTCTGGCTCCTATACTGCTGCAGTTCTAGGCTGAAAACTAACCACACTGCAGCAGCTCCCAAAGTCTGTGAACAGGCAGAGGAGGCTATCTATGGTAGCCCATAGTAGAGGCCAGTCCTAGGTACTGACTAGCTTCAGCCCCATGGAGTAGTCAGACAGATCCCATGTCTGACTACTCCATGGGGCTGAAGCTAGTCAGTACATCATGTCATCATGTCATCATGTCATCTCTCTCTCTGTCATCATGTCATCATGTCATCTCTCTCTCTCTCATCATGTCATCATGTCCTCTCTCTCTCTCTCTCTCTCTGTCATCATGTCATCTCTCTGTCATCATGTCATCATGTCATCTCTCTCTCTGTCATCATGTCATCTCTCTCTCTCTCATCATGTCATCATGTCATCTCTCTCTCTCTCATCATGTCATCATGTCATCTCTCTCTCTCTCATCATGTCATCATGTCATCTCAATTTCAATTTCACAAGCTTTATTGGCATGACTGTCATTACAATATTGCCAAAGCATTACAAAAATGGTAAAATAAACATACAATATAAATAAATAAACAGATAATATAATAATACAGATGATACTAATAAACAAACAGTGTATATATCATTTAGCAGGTAAAACTCAACAGTAGCAGCAGCAGCTGCTCATATAGAGGAGCTCATGTTGAGCAGCTCTTCTCTCTTTTTGTGACAGGCACAAACATATTTTGCTGCTTCTAGAGCAGTGGCTCTTTGTTCTCCTAACAAATGACAGAATTTGTCCTGGTCTGAGAGTTGGGTGAAGTTGGGTGTTGTTAGTGTGATGTTAGTGTATGTCTGTGTCCTGATGTGTGTGTATGCGTCCACAGTGCAGCAGGAAGTGCTGCTCTGTCTCCACCTGTCTATGTGGACAGAGCTGACAGAGGCGCTCGTCTCTGGGCAGCCAGGTCTGTCTGTGGCGGCCGCTCTCTAAAGCCAGGCTGTGGCCGCTGAGTCTGTACATAGTCAAGGTTTTCCTCAGTCTGGGGTCAGTTACTGAACTCAAGTAATCTGCCATGGAGTATTCTTTGTTTAGGGCCAAATAGCATTGCAGTTTGCTTTGGGATTTGGTTGTACATGTCCAATAGTTGATGTAATTGTCTTTTTGTTTTTCTATAATTTGGTGGGGCCGGATTGTGTGAGGGTGGTCTTGGTGCTTGGTGCTGGTGGAGCTGAGCCTGTGGACCAGCTGGCTGAGGGGACTCCTGTCTTTGCTCTCCTCTTGGCACTGCAGGGCTTTATAGTGGTAGGAGTTGGGGTCGCTGGCTTTGAGGTGTTGATAGAATAGTCTTTTTTGGATCTGAATTAAAAGGGGAAATTGGCCTAATTCAGCTCTGCATCCGTTATTGGGGGTGTTCCTATGGACTTTGAGGATGTTTTTGCAAATCTCGGTATGCAGGCTTTCGATCGGGTGTTTGTCCCATTTTTCAAAGTCTTGGGTTACAAGAGGACCCCACACCTCACTACCATATAGTATAATAGGTTCAATTACCGATTTAAATATTTTCATCCAGACTCTAACAGGGATATCAATACATGAGGATTTTTTAATGGACCAGAAAGCTCTTCTGCCCTTGTCTCGCAGATCGTTAATGGCCAGATTGAAATTTCCTGTGGCTGTAATGTTTAATCCCAGGTATGTGTAGTTGTGTGTGTGTTGTATGTCTGTAGAGTCCAGGAGGAACCTGTGTTGGTCTTTCTGACACTTGGGTCGTTTCTGGAAGACCATGACTCTGGTTTTGTCCAGGTTAATGGTCAGGGCCCAGGTCTGACAGAACTTTTGCAGATGATCTAATTGCTTTTGTAAAGCCTCCTTAGATGGAGCGAGCAGGATTAGATCATCTGCAAAGAGTAGACACTTGACTTCAGTGTCAGAGAGGGTGAGACCAGGGATGTCTGACTCTACCAGGGATTTGGCCAAATCATCAATATAAATATTGTGGGGCTGAGACTGCAGCCCTGCTTCACCCCTCTACTTTGGGGGAAGAAGTCGGTTTCCATGATTCCAATTTTTACAGCGCATTGATTATTTATGTACATTGTCTTGATTATATCATAGGTTTTTCCCCCAATACCTTTTTCTAGTAGTTTCAGAAACAGACCATGATGCCAAATTGAGTCGAATGCTTTCTTGAAATCTACAAAACAAGAGAAGATTTTGTTTTTGTTGTGGTGGACGTGTTTCTGGATGAGGGTGTGGAGGGTGTAGATGTGGTCAGTGGTTCTGTGTTGTGGAGTGAATCCAATCTGACTCTTGCTCAGGACATTATGTTCACTGAGGAAGTTTTGCAGACGGCTGTTTAAGATGCTGCAGAACAACTTCCCCAGGTTGCTGCTGACACATATGCCTCTGTAGTTGTTGGGCTCATACTTGTCTCCACTTTTATGGATTGGAGTGATAATCCCTTGGCCCCAGGTGTCTGGAAAATGACCGATGTTCAAGATGATATTAAATAATTTCAGTATGGCAGTCTTGATTTTATGGCTGCCGAACCGAAGCATTTCATTTAAGATGCGATCCGGTCCACTTGCCTTCCTTGGCTGCAGGGCCTGGATCTTGGTCAGTAGCTCCTCTTCACTAATTTCATGATCTAATGGGTTTTGGTTGTCTTTAACGACTGATTCAAGAGTTTCTAATTTGTTTAGCAGATTATTTTGGGCTGAATTCGGAGTGATTGTACTGTATAGATTTTCAAAGTGTTTTTTCCAAATTTCACCATTTTGAATTGCCAATTCTTCTTTGTGTGATTTGTTGAATGAATGCCATTTTTTCCAAAAATTATTTGAATCAATGGATTCTTCAATTTCTTCGAGGAGTTGCTGTTCGTGTTGCTTCTTTTTAGTGCTTAGTGTTTTTCTGTATAATTTCAATGATTCACAATAACGAAGGCGGAGCTCATGATTGTCAGGTTGCCGGTGTTTTTCATTGGATAATTTACGGAGTGTTTTTCTCAGACACCTGCAGTCAGAGTCAAACCACTTTTCATGAGTAGATTTGTTTGAACTGTGATGATGAGGTTTGCTAAGATTGGACAGAAGTGCTGTTTTGTCAAATATGTCATTGATATCCCCAACAGCCTGATTGAGGCCATCTTTATTGTGTATTGTGTATAAGGTGGAGAGAAAATGGTCCAACTTCATTTGGATAGTTGGGTGCCCGATGGCTCTCTGGTAGTCATCTTTGCTATGACTTGTCCACCTATAAGGCTGTTTGGATGGGTTGAGTCTGCTGGGCTCTGCTACATGGGGGTCTGTTGGGCTCTTCCTAATGTACAGGGTGATTTTGCTGTGATCTGATAGGGGCGTTAGGGGGCTGACGGTGAATGCTCTTAGATAGGAGGGGTCTAGGTCTGTAATACTATAGTCTACTGTGCTGTTGCCAAGAGGAGAGCTGTATGTGTAGAGACCAAAGGAGTCCCCTCGAAGCCGACCGTTGACTATGTACAGACCCAGCGTGCGACACATCTGCAGCAGTTGATGCCCATTTCTGTTGACTGTTTTGTCTAGATTGTTTCTGTGCTGATGTGGAGGAGGGGGGATGTTGATCTGGCCAGGTATGTGTTTGTCCCCATGTGTATTTATTAAGTCAGGTTCTGTGCCTGTTCTGGCGTTGAGATCACCACAGATCAGCACGTTTCCCTGTGTCTGGTAATAGTTGATTTCGTCTTCCAGAATGGTAAAGGTGTTTTCGTTGTAGTAAGGGGACTCTGATGGGGGGATATAGGCTGTGCACAGGAATAGGTCTTTGTCTGTGGAGACAGCCTCTTTTTTTATTTTGAACCAAATTGAAAAATTTCCTTTTTTGATTAACTCTATTGAATGAGTGAGGTTTGCCTTGTACCAGATCAACATCCCCCCTGAATCTCTGCCTTGGCTTACATTCTTAAGTTTCGTGGATGGAAAAACCACTTCTCTATACCCCAGAGGACAACCAGTGGGCATGTCTCCTCTATTCCAAGTTTCCTGCAACACAATGATATCAGATTGTTCTATTTCTCTATTAAAGTCTGGGGTCCTGCTCTTAAGGCCAAAAGCCCAGCTGCGTTCGGTGAGAGAACATGTGCATTCAGTAGTCAAACAGTCCTAGCTTTAAAATCTTCCATACTTGGGAGATAATCCAATTTAAGATGACTCTGTAATTTATACCAGGACGAGGGTGCGAATGCTCTGAAGGCACTTTCCCCAAAGACAGTCCGTGTACGAGGAATAGTATACATTATCAATCTATCGTGCCTGAGACGACAGCTTCTGGTGTTGACTTTAGGAACCAAGAGAGAACACAAATAAGGAGGCAAGTCACACAGGACGGCCTTATAAAGAAAACAATACCAGTGTTCCCATCTACGATTATACAGAGAAGGCCAGCCAACACTCTCATAAAGACTACAGTGATGAGTACGAAAACCTAAATCTGTTACAAATCTTAATGCTGCATGATACACCGAATCCAGCATTTTCAGAGAGGAGAGATTTGCATGCATGTATAAGATATCACCATAGTCAAGTATTGATACAAAAGTTGCCTGAATCAGTCTTTTTCTCGCATTAAAGGAGAAACAACTTTTGTTTCTATAATAGAAACCAAGTTTGACCCTGAGTTTCTTTGTAAGACACTCAATATGATATTTAAAAGACAGATTTTCATCCAAGTAAAATCCCAAGTACTTGTAGACTGAAACTCGTTCAATCACTTTTTCATTTTGTATAACAATCTGACAAGCATCATCTGTCTTCCCTGATTTTGAAAAGCACATCAATTTAGTTTTGTCAGAATTGAGCACAAGTCTTAATTGATTAAGATTACTCTGAATGACATTAAAAGCAGATTGTAGCTTTTGTATGGCACTTGTTAATGATGAAGCAGAACAGTACAAAATAGTGTCATCTGCATAAAAGTGGAATTTGGCATCATTTACATTTTGACACAAGACATTTATATAAATAGTAAATAAAATGGGACCCAATATGGACCCCTGGGGGACACCATTTTGAGTCAACAAAGGTTTGGAGGATACACCATCAACCTGAACACTTTGTGTTCTGCCGCTCAAGTAGTTTCCAAACCACATGACAGCTTTTGAAGACATTCCAATATCCCGCAGTCGCTGGCACAGGACCAAGTGGTCAACTGTGTCAAAAGCCTTTGACAGATCTAAAAACAATGCAGCACAGTATTCTTTAGAATCAATAGCACTTATGAGATCGTTTAAGACTTTCATAGTGGCAGTGACAGTACTGTGCTTTTTTCTGAAACCAGACTGCAGTTCATTTAAAATGCTATTTGTTGTCATAAAATCTTTCAACTGGTCACTTATAAGCCCTTCTAAAACTTTGGCTAAAGCAGACAGTTTTGATATCGGCCTATAATTATTAGGATTTGATCGGTCACCACCCTTCAATAAAGGAGTGACATATGCTGACTTCCAGACACTAGGAATTATTCCAGTTTCTATAGTCAAGTTGAAAATATATGTCAAAGGTTCTGCAATATGTTCAGCAGCAATTTTCAAGAAGTATGGGTCTAACCCATCAGGACCAGAGGATTTCTTGGTATTTAACTTAATGAGAGCATTGTATACCTCCTCTTTAGTAATGAGAGCAAGATCAAAATCACAAAGTACATTTTCACCAGACAGAGAGTAATCCACTTGACTCGTATCTTGTTTCATTTCCTGCTCAAACAACAAACCAGAAGATATAAAATGCTGGTTTAAGGAATCTAACATACTTTTCTTTTCTGTAATGATCTCATCATTCAGCTTTAAAGTATTCGGAAGTACAGTGTCCCTTGTGCCTGAAGACAATGATTTAATCATCTTCCAGAATTTAGAAGGGTTGTTTGTGCTATCACATATTTCATTAACATAAAAATCTGCTTTAGCTTTACGTATTTGGGAGACACACTTGTTTCTCAGGTACCTAAAATGTTGCCAGTCTGACTTATTTTTGGATATTCTTGCAGTTGCCCAAGCAAGGTCTCGTTCATGAATTAGTTCAGACAGTTGCTCTGAGAACCACGGGTTATCACGTCCTTTAATCTTGTGTTTTCTAAGAGGAGCATGTTTATTTATAATGTCTAACAATAATGATTTAAAGTACTGCAATGCTATCTCGGGCTCTGGGATTAAATTTATTTTGGTCCAGTCACAGAGATAAAGGTCATTTAAAAAAGCTTGTTCACAGAACAATTTAAAATTTCTCTTTAGTATAATGCGTGGTTTACACTTTGGCAACTTTGTGTCTCTCACACAAGCAATTATGCAGTGATCGCTAACATCATTTGCAAAGACAGCAATGGCTTTATATTTCTGCGGAACATTTGTTAAAATCAAATCAAGGAGCGTTGACTTCTCAGGATGTTTATTATTTGGCCTGGTTGGTGAGTCTATAATTTGGGTCAAAAGTGCTGAATCACAGAAGCATTTAAAAGAATCAGATGCAGGAGTTAACCAGTCCCAATTTAAGTCCCCCATTAAAACCAGTTCATTATACTTTATAGATGATAAACAGTCAGACAATGAGGATAAAGTATCCTTTGATGCAGAAGGGGGTCTGTAGCATCCTGCAACTGATATAACACAGCTCTTTGTGGATTCAACTTTCAAAATAAGCAGTTCAAATTGTTTAGGCACAGACTTGGATAATTGTACTGTTGCCTGAAAAGTATTTTTGATATAAATAGCCACCCCTCCACCTTTAGCACAGCGATCAGTACGAAAAATATTATACCCATCCATATATATATAACTATCAGGAGTGGAACTACCCAGCCATGTCTCAGATAAAACCATAATATCAGCATTGGTTGATTTGGCCCAGATTCTAACCATATCAATTTTGGGCAAGAGACTTCTCACATTCATGTGCACAAAACCAATACCGGACCTATTTAAAAAATCAGCAGGGGTTTGCAGAGATATCACATCAGGCACAGGACCTGGGTTAGGCTGCACATTTCCTGACATCAGCAACATCAACATAATAATACATTTCAACATGCGTGTATAATAAAAATGCTTCTTGATTTTCTTAGAGTCACTGCTCATAGTGATTGACCAAGAGCTGTTTGATGGGATAAAACAGTTACTTAGGAGAAGAAGGCTTAGGAGATGTTTAAAGTTTTTGTGTTCTGAAACCAGGCTCATGCCAAACATCCAGCACCCTTGGTTGCCGACATAGTTCTGTGCACAGTCAGTAACCTTTGAGCGTGATGACATGTAACGTGTATAAAACATGGTGTTACAGTCACTCAAAGGGGTCTCCTGGTTAACTTCATACTCTGAGAATGTTGACAGACAGAGCAAAACTAGGAGGGCATGAATAACACTTGCCATGATGGAGTTGGCCCAGGTGTAGAGCTGGGTGGATGGAGGTAGGCCTCAGGCTGCAGGGCTGGATGGGTGGAGGTAGGCCTCAGGCTGCAGGGCTGGGTGGATGGAGGTAGGCCTCAGGCTGCAGGGCTGGGTGGATGGAGGTAGGCCTCAGGCTGCAGGGCTGGGTGGATGGAGGTAGGCCTCAGGCTGCAGGGCTGGATGGATGGAGGTAGGCCTCAGGCTGCAGGGCTGGGTGGATGGAGGTAGGCCTCAGGCTGCAGGGCTGGGTGGATGGAGGTAGGCCTCTGGCTCCTATACTGCTGCAGTTCTAGGCTGAAAACTAACCACACTGCAGCAGCTCCCAAAGTCTGTGAACAGGCAGAGGAGGCTATCTATGGTAGCCCATAGTAGAGGCCAGTCCTAGGTACTGACTAGCTTCAGCCCCATGGAGTAGTCAGACAGATCCCATGTCTGACTACTCCATGGGGCTGAAGCTAGTCAGTACATCATGTCATCATGTCATCATGTCATCTCTCTCTCTGTCATCATGTCATCATGTCATCTCTCTCTCTCTCATCATGTCATCATGTCCTCTCTCTCTCTCTCTCTCTCTCTGTCATCATGTCATCTCTCTGTCATCATGTCATCATGTCATCTCTCTCTCTGTCATCATGTCATCTCTCTCTCTCTCATCATGTCATCATGTCATCTCTCTCTCTCTCATCATGTCATCATGTCATCTCTCTCTCTCTCATCATGTCATCATGTCATCTCAATTTCAATTTCACAAGCTTTATTGGCATGACTGTCATTACAATATTGCCAAAGCATTACAAAAATGGTAAAATAAACATACAATATAAATAAATAAACAGATAATATAATAATACAGATGATACTAATAAACAAACAGTGTATATATCATTTAGCAGGTAAAACTCAACAGTAGCAGCAGCAGCTGCTCATATAGAGGAGCTCATGTTGAGCAGCTCTTCTCTCTTTTTGTGACAGGCACAAACATATTTTGCTGCTTCTAGAGCAGTGGCTCTTTGTTCTCCTAACAAATGACAGAATTTGTCCTGGTCTGAGAGTTGGGTGAAGTTGGGTGTTGTTAGTGTGATGTTAGTGTATGTCTGTGTCCTGATGTGTGTGTATGCGTCCACAGTGCAGCAGGAAGTGCTGCTCTGTCTCCACCTGTCTATGTGGACAGAGCTGACAGAGGCGCTCGTCTCTGGGCAGCCAGGTCTGTCTGTGGCGGCCGCTCTCTAAAGCCAGGCTGTGGCCGCTGAGTCTGTACATAGTCAAGGTTTTCCTCAGTCTGGGGTCAGTTACTGAACTCAAGTAATCTGCCATGGAGTATTCTTTGTTTAGGGCCAAATAGCATTGCAGTTTGCTTTGGGATTTGGTTGTACATGTCCAATAGTTGATGTAATTGTCTTTTTGTTTTTCTATAATTTGGTGGGGCCGGATTGTGTGAGGGTGGTCTTGGTGCTCGGTGCTGGTGGAGCTGAGCCTGTGGACCAGCTGGCTGAGGGGACTCCTGTCTTTGCTCTCCTCTTGGCACTGCAGGGCTTTATAGTGGTAGGAGTTGGGGTCGCTGGCTTTGAGGTGTTGATAGAATAGTCTTTTTTGGATCGAATTAAAAGGGGAAATTGGCCTAATTCAGCTCTGCATCCGTTATTGGGGGTGTTCCTATGGACTTTGAGGATGTTTTTGCAAATCTCGGTATGCAGGCTTTCGATCGGGTGTTTGTCCCATTTTTCAAAGTCTTGGGTTACAAGAGGACCCCACACCTCACTACCATATAGTATAATAGGTTCAATTACCGATTTAAATATTTTCATCCAGACTCTAACAGGGATATCAATACATGAGGATTTTTTAATGGACCAGAAAGCTCTTCTGCCCTTGTCTCGCAGATCGTTAATGGCCAGATTGAAATTTCCTGTGGCTGTAATGTTTAATCCCAGGTATGTGTAGTTGTGTGTGTGTTGTATGTCTGTAGAGTCCAGGAGGAACCTGTGTTGGTCTTTCTGACACTTGGGTCGTTTCTGGAAGACCATGACTCTGGTTTTGTCCAGGTTAATGGTCAGGGCCCAGGTCTGACAGAACTTTTGCAGATGATCTAATTGCTTTTGTAAAGCCTCCTTAGATGGAGCGAGCAGGATTAGATCATCTGCAAAGAGTAGACACTTGACTTCAGTGTCAGAGAGGGTGAGACCAGGGATGTCTGACTCTACCAGGGATTTGGCCAAATCATCAATATAAATATTGTGGGGCTGAGACTGCAGCCCTGCTTCACCCCTCTACTTTGGGGGAAGAAGTCGGTTTCCATGATTCCAATTTTTACAGCGCATTGATTATTTATGTACATTGTCTTGATTATATCATAGGTTTTTCCCCCAATACCTTTTTCTAGTAGTTTCAGAAACAGACCATGATGCCAAATTGAGTCGAATGCTTTCTTGAAATCTACAAAACAAGAGAAGATTTTGTTTTTGTTGTGGTGGACGTGTTTCTGGATGAGGGTGTGGAGGGTGTAGATGTGGTCAGTGGTTCTGTGTTGTGGAGTGAATCCAATCTGACTCTTGCTCAGGACATTATGTTCACTGAGGAAGTTTTGCAGACGGCTGTTTAAGATGCTGCAGAACAACTTCCCCAGGTTGCTGCTGACACATATGCCTCTGTAGTTGTTGGGCTCATACTTGTCTCCACTTTTATGGATTGGAGTGATAATCCCTTGGCCCCAGGTGTCTGGAAAATGACCGATGTTCAAGATGATATTAAATAATTTCAGTATGGCAGTCTTGATTTTATGGCTGCCGAACCGAAGCATTTCATTTAAGATGCGATCCGGTCCACTTGCCTTCCTTGGCTGCAGGGCCTGGATCTTGGTCAGTAGCTCCTCTTCACTAATTTCATGATCTAATGGGTTTTGGTTGTCTTTAACGACTGATTCAAGAGTTTCTAATTTGTTTAGC
Source organism: Trachurus trachurus (assembly GCF_905171665.1). Taxonomy (NCBI): domain Eukaryota; kingdom Metazoa; phylum Chordata; class Actinopteri; order Carangiformes; family Carangidae; genus Trachurus; species Trachurus trachurus. The sequence goes on along the minus strand of NW_028155222.1, from coordinate 34,681 downwards.
AGATTATTTTGGGCTGAATTCGGAGTGATTGTACTGTATAGATTTTCAAAGTGTTTTTTCCAAATTTCACCATTTTGAATTGCCAATTCTTCTTTGTGTGATTTGTTGAATGAATGCCATTTTTTCCAAAAATTATTTGAATCAATGGATTCTTCAATTTCTTCGAGGAGTTGCTGTTCGTGTTGCTTCTTTTTAGTGCTTAGTGTTTTTCTGTATAATTTCAATGATTCACAATAACGAAGGCGGAGCTCATGATTGTCAGGTTGCCGGTGTTTTTCATTGGATAATTTACGGAGTGTTTTTCTCAGACACCTGCAGTCAGAGTCAAACCACTTTTCATGAGTAGATTTGTTTGAACTGTGATGATGAGGTTTGCTAAGATTGGACAGAAGTGCTGTTTTGTCAAATATGTCATTGATATCCCCAACAGCCTGATTGAGGCCATCTTTATTGTGTATTGTGTATAAGGTGGAGAGAAAATGGTCCAACTTCATTTGGATAGTTGGGTGCCCGATGGCTCTCTGGTAGTCATCTTTGCTATGACTTGTCCACCTATAAGGCTGTTTGGATGGGTTGAGTCTGCTGGGCTCTGCTACATGGGGGTCTGTTGGGCTCTTCCTAATGTACAGGGTGATTTTGCTGTGATCTGATAGGGGCGTTAGGGGGCTGACGGTGAATGCTCTTAGATAGGAGGGGTCTAGGTCTGTAATACTATAGTCTACTGTGCTGTTGCCAAGAGGAGAGCTGTATGTGTAGAGACCAAAGGAGTCCCCTCGAAGCCGACCGTTGACTATGTACAGACCCAGCGTGCGACACATCTGCAGCAGTTGATGCCCATTTCTGTTGACTGTTTTGTCTAGATTGTTTCTGTGCTGATGTGGAGGAGGGGGGATGTTGATCTGGCCAGGTATGTGTTTGTCCCCATGTGTATTTATTAAGTCAGGTTCTGTGCCTGTTCTGGCGTTGAGATCACCACAGATCAGCACGTTTCCCTGTGTCTGGTAATAGTTGATTTCGTCTTCCAGAATGGTAAAGGTGTTTTCGTTGTAGTAAGGGGACTCTGATGGGGGGATATAGGCTGTGCACAGGAATAGGTCTTTGTCTGTGGAGACAGCCTCTTTTTTTATTTTGAACCAAATTGAAAAATTTCCTTTTTTGATTAACTCTATTGAATGAGTGAGGTTTGCCTTGTACCAGATCAACATCCCCCCTGAATCTCTGCCTTGGCTTACATTCTTAAGTTTCGTGGATGGAAAAACCACTTCTCTATACCCCAGAGGACAACCAGTGGGCATGTCTCCTCTATTCCAAGTTTCCTGCAACACAATGATATCAGATTGTTCTATTTCTCTATTAAAGTCTGGGGTCCTGCTCTTAAGGCCAAAAGCCCAGCTGCGTTCGGTGAGAGAACATGTGCATTCAGTAGTCAAACAGTCCTAGCTTTAAAATCTTCCATACTTGGGAGATAATCCAATTTAAGATGACTCTGTAATTTATACCAGGACGAGGGTGCGAATGCTCTGAAGGCACTTTCCCCAAAGACAGTCCGTGTACGAGGAATAGTATACATTATCAATCTATCGTGCCTGAGACGACAGCTTCTGGTGTTGACTTTAGGAACCAAGAGAGAACACAAATAAGGAGGCAAGTCACACAGGACGGCCTTATAAAGAAAACAATACCAGTGTTCCCATCTACGATTATACAGAGAAGGCCAGCCAACACTCTCATAAAGACTACAGTGATGAGTACGAAAACCTAAATCTGTTACAAATCTTAATGCTGCATGATACACCGAATCCAGCATTTTCAGAGAGGAGAGATTTGCATGCATGTATAAGATATCACCATAGTCAAGTATTGATACAAAAGTTGCCTGAATCAGTCTTTTTCTCGCATTAAAGGAGAAACAACTTTTGTTTCTATAATAGAAACCAAGTTTGACCCTGAGTTTCTTTGTAAGACACTCAATATGATATTTAAAAGACAGATTTTCATCCAAGTAAAATCCCAAGTACTTGTAGACTGAAACTCGTTCAATCACTTTTTCATTTTGTATAACAATCTGACAAGCATCATCTGTCTTCCCTGATTTTGAAAAGCACATCAATTTAGTTTTGTCAGAATTGAGCACAAGTCTTAATTGATTAAGATTACTCTGAATGACATTAAAAGCAGATTGTAGCTTTTGTATGGCACTTGTTAATGATGAAGCAGAACAGTACAAAATAGTGTCATCTGCATAAAAGTGGAATTTGGCATCATTTACATTTTGACACAAGACATTTATATAAATAGTAAATAAAATGGGACCCAATATGGACCCCTGGGGGACACCATTTTGAGTCAACAAAGGTTTGGAGGATACACCATCAACCTGAACACTTTGTGTTCTGCCGCTCAAGTAGTTTCCAAACCACATGACAGCTTTTGAAGACATTCCAATATCCCGCAGTCGCTGGCACAGGACCAAGTGGTCAACTGTGTCAAAAGCCTTTGACAGATCTAAAAACAATGCAGCACAGTATTCTTTAGAATCAATAGCACTTATGAGATCGTTTAAGACTTTCATAGTGGCAGTGACAGTACTGTGCTTTTTTCTGAAACCAGACTGCAGTTCATTTAAAATGCTATTTGTTGTCATAAAATCTTTCAACTGGTCACTTATAAGCCCTTCTAAAACTTTGGCTAAAGCAGACAGTTTTGATATCGGCCTATAATTATTAGGATTTGATCGGTCACCACCCTTCAATAAAGGAGTGACATATGCTGACTTCCAGACACTAGGAATTATTCCAGTTTCTATAGTCAAGTTGAAAATATATGTCAAAGGTTCTGCAATATGTTCACTTATAAGCCCTTCTAAAACTAACATAATAATACATTTCAACATGCGTGTATAATAAAAATGCTTCTTGATTTTCTTAGAGTCACTGCTCATAGTGATTGACCAAGAGCTGTTTGATGGGATAAAACAGTTACTTAGGAGAAGAAGGCTTAGGAGATGTTTAAAGTTTTTGTGTTCTGAAACCAGGCTCATGCCAAACATCCAGCACCCTTGGTTGCCGACATAGTTCTGTGCACAGTCAGTAACCTTTGAGCGTGATGACATGTAACGTGTATAAAACATGGTGTTACAGTCACTCAAAGGGGTCTCCTGGTTAACTTCATACTCTGAGAATGTTGACAGACAGAGCAAAACTAGGAGGGCATGAATAACACTTGCCATGATGGAGTTGGCCCAGGTGTAGAGCTGGGTGGATGGAGGTAGGCCTCAGGCTGCAGGGCTGGATGGGTGGAGGTAGGCCTCAGGCTGCAGGGCTGGGTGGATGGAGGTAGGCCTCAGGCTGCAGGGCTGGGTGGATGGAGGTAGGCCTCAGGCTGCAGGGCTGGGTGGATGGAGGTAGGCCTCAGGCTGCAGGGCTGGGTGGATGGAGGTAGGCCTCAGGCTGCAGGGCTGGGTGGATGGAGGTAGGCCTCAGGCTGCAGGGCTGGATGGATGGAGGTAGGCCTCAGGCTGCAGGGCTGGGTGGATGGAGGTAGGCCTCAGGCTGCAGGGCTGGATGGATGGAGGTAGGCCTCAGGCTGCAGGGCTGGGTGGATGGAGGTAGGCCTCAGGCTGCAGGGCTGGATGGATGGAGGTAGGCCTCAGGCTGCAGGGCTGGGTGGATGGAGGTAGGCCTCAGGCTGCAGGGCTGGGTGGATGGAGGTAGGCCTCCGGCTGAAGGGCTGGGTGGATGGAGGTAGGCCTCAGGCTGCAGGGCTGGGTGGATGGAGGTAGGCCTCTGGCTGCAGGGCTGGGTGGATGGAGATAGACCTCAGGCTGCTGTACTGCTGCAGTTCTAGGCTGAAAACTAGCCACACTGCAGCAGCTCCCAAAGTCTGGGAGCAGAGCTGGGTCGATGGAGGTAGATCTTAGGCTGCAGGGCTGGGTGGGTGGTAAAATTTCTCCAAATTTCTCCAAACTCGGATATATCATCTGGGGGTCCGAGGGGAGTCCTACGCAGAAGGTTTGGTTGAAATCGGGCCGGTGGTTTTGGAGAAAATGACCAAAAACCAAACAGGCGATTTTAAAAAGACGACAGGTACGCGCCTGTCGTTTTTTTTTGACCAAATTTTTTTTTTTTTTTGACGAAAATTTTAAATTTCTCCAAACTCGAATATATCATCTGGGGGTCCGAGGGGAGTCCAACGCAGAAGGTTTGGTTGAAATCGGGCCAGTGGTTTTGGAGAAAATGACCAAAAACCAAACAGGCGATTTTAAAAAGACGACAGGTACGCGCCTGTCGTTTTATTTTGACCAAATTTTTTTTTTTTTTTGACGAAAATTTAAAATTTCTCCAAACTCGAATATATCATCTGGGGGTCCGAGGGGAGTCCAACGCAGAAGGTTTGGTTGAAATCGGGCCGGTGGTTTTGGAGAAAATGACCAAAAACCAAACAGGCGATTTTAAAAAGACGACAGGTACGCGCCTGTCGTTTTTTTTTTTACCATTTTTTTTTTTTTTTTTTACCAAAAATAAAAATTTCTCCAAACTCGGATATATCATCTGGGGGTCCGAGGGGAGTCCAACGCAGAAGGTTTGGTTGAAATCGGGCCGGTGGTTTTGGAGAAAATGACCAAAAACCAAACAGGCGATTTTAAAAAGACGACAGGTACGCGCCTGTCGTTTTTTTTTGACCAAATTTTTTTTTTTTTTTGACGAAAATTTAAAATTTCTCCAAACTCAAATATATCATCTGGGGGTCCGAGGGGAGTCCAACGCAGAAGGTTTGGTTGAAATCGGGCCGGTGGTTTTGGAGAAAATGACCAAAAACCAAACAGGCGATTTTAAAAAGACGACAGGTACGCGCCTGTCGTTTTTTTTTTGACCAAATTTTTTTTTTTTTTTGACCAAAAATTAAAATTTCTCCAAATTTCTCCAAACTCGGATATATCATCTGGGGGTCCGAGGGGAGTCCAACGCAGAAGGTTTGGTTGAAATCGGGCCGGTGGTTTTGGAGAAAATGACCAAAAACCAAACAGGCGATTTTAAAAAGACGACAGGTACGCGCCTGTCGTTTTATTTTGACCAAATTTTTTTTTTTTTTTGACGAAAATTTAAAATTTCTCCAAACTCGAATATATCATCTGGGGGTCCGAGGGGAGTCCAACGCAGAAGGTTTGGTTGAAATCGGGCCGGTGGTTTTGGAGAAAATGACCAAAAACCAAACAGGCGATTTTAAAAAGACGACAGGTACGCGCCTGTCGTTTTTTTTTTACCATTTTTTTTTTTTTTTTTTACCAAAAATAAAAATTTCTCCAAACTCGGATATATCATCTGGGGGTCCGAGGGGAGTCCAACGCAGAAGGTTTGGTTGAAATCGGGCCGGTGGTTTTGGAGAAAATGACCAAAAACCAAACAGGCGATTTTAAAAAGACGACAGGTACGCGCCTGTCGTTTTATTTTGACCAAATTTTTTTTTTTTTTTGACGAAAATTTAAAATTTCTCCAAACTCGAATATATCATCTGGGGGTCCGAGGGGAGTCCAACGCAGAAGGTTTGGTTGAAATCGGGCCGGTGGTTTTGGAGAAAATGACCAAAAACCAAACAGGCGATTTTAAAAAGACGACAGCCTGTCGTTTTATTTTGACCAAATTTTTTTTTTTTTTTGACCAAAAATTAAAATTTCTCCAAATTTCTCCAAACTCGGATATATCATCTGGGGGTCCGAGGGGAGTCCAACGCAGAAGGTTTGGTTGAAATCGGGCCGGTGGTTTTGGAGAAAATGACCAAAAACCAAACAGGCGATTTTAAAAAGACGACAGGTACGCGCCTGTCGTTTTATTTTGACCAAATTTTTTTTTTTTTTTGACGAAAATTTAAAATTTCTCCAAACTCAAATATATCATCTGGGGGTCCGAGGGGAGTCCAACGCAGAAGGTTTGGTTGAAATCGGGCCGGTGGTTTTGGAGAAAATGACCAAAAACCAAACAGGCGATTTTAAAAAGACGACAGGTACGCGCCTGTCGTTTTTTTTTTGACCAAATTTTTTTTTTTTTTTGACCAAAAATTTAAATTTCTCCAAATTTCTCCAAACTCGGATATATCATCTGGGGGTCCGAGGGGAGTCCAACGCAGAAGGTTTGGTTGAAATCGGGCCGGTGGTTTTGGAGAAAATGACCAAAAACCAAACAGGCGATTTTAAAAAGACGACAGGTACGCGCCTGTCGTTTTTTTTTGACCAAATTTTTTTTTTTTTTTGACGAAAATTTAAAATTTCTCCAAACTCAAATATATCATCTGGGGGTCCGAGGGGAGTCCAACGCAGAAGGTTTGGTTGAAATCGGGCCGGTGGTTTTGGAGAAAATGACCAAAAACCAAACAGGCGATTTTAAAAAGACGACAGGTACGCGCCTGTCGTTTTTTTTTTGACCAAATTTTTTTTTTTTTTTGACCAAAAATTAAAATTTCTCCAAATTTCTCCAAACTCGGATATATCATCTGGGGGTCCGAGGGGAGTCCAACGCAGAAGGTTTGGTTGAAATCGGGCCGGTGGTTTTGGAGAAAATGACCAAAAACCAAACAGGCGATTTTAAAAAGACGACAGGTACGCGCCTGTCGTCTTTTTTTGACCAAATTTTTTTTTTTTTTTGACCAAAAATTAAAATTTCTCCAAACTCGGATATATCATCTGGGGGTCCGAGGGGAGTCCAACGCAGAAGGTTTGGTTGAAATCGGGCCGGTGGTTTTGGAGAAAATGACCAAAAACCAAACAGGCGATTTTAAAAAGACGACAGGTACGCGCCTGTCGTTTTTTTTTGACCAATTTTTTTTTTTTTTTTGACGAAAATTTAAAATTTCTCCAAACTCGAATATATCATCTGGGGGTCCGAGGGGAGTCCAACGCAGAAGGTTTGGTTGAAATCGGGCCGGTGGTTTTGGAGAAAATGACCAAAAACCAAACAGGCGATTTTAAAAAGACGACAGCCTGTCGTTTTATTTTGACCAAATTTTTTTTTTTTTTTTGACCAAAAATTAAAATTTCTCCAAATTTCTCCAAACTCGGATATATCATCTGGGGGTCCGAGGGGAGTCCAACGCAGAAGGTTTGGTTGAAATCGGGCCGGTGGTTTTGGAGAAAATGACCAAAAACCAAACAGGCGATTTTAAAAAGACGACAGGTACGCGCCTGTCGTTTTATTTTGACCAAATTTTTTTTTTTTTTTTACGAAAATTTAAAATTTCTCCAAACTCAAATATATCATCTGGGGGTCCGAGGGGAGTCCAACGCAGAAGGTTTGGTTGAAATCGGGCCGGTGGTTTTGGAGAAAATGACCAAAAACCAAACAGGCGATTTTAAAAAGACGACAGGTACGCGCCTGTCGTTTTTTTTTGACCAAATTTTTTTTTTTTTTTGACCAAAAATTTAAATTTCTCCAAATTTCTCCAAACTCGGATATATCATCTGGGGGTCCGAGGGGAGTCCAACGCAGAAGGTTTGGTTGAAATCGGGCCGGTGGTTTTGGAGAAAATGACCAAAAACCAAACAGGCGATTTTAAAAAGACGACAGGTACGCGCCTGTCGTTTTTTTTTGACCAAATTTTTTTTTTTTTTTGACGAAAATTTAAAATTTCTCCAAACTCAAATATATCATCTGGGGGTCCGAGGGGAGTCCAACGCAGAAGGTTTGGTTGAAATCGGGCCGGTGGTTTTGGAGAAAATGACCAAAAACCAAACAGGCGATTTTAAAAAGACGACAGGTACGCGCCTGTCGTTTTTTTTTGACCAAATTTTTTTTTTTTTTTGACCAAAAATTAAAATTTCTCCAAATTTCTCCAAACTCGGATATATCATCTGGGGGTCCGAGGGGAGTCCAACGCAGAAGGTTTGGTTGAAATCGGGCCGGTGGTTTTGGAGAAAATGACCAAAAACCAAACAGGCGATTTTAAAAAGACGACAGGTACGCGCCTGTCGTCTTTTTTTGACCAAATTTTTTTTTTTTTTGACCAAAAATTAAAATTTCTCCAAACTCGGATATATCATCTGGGGGTCCGAGGGGAGTCCAACGCAGAAGGTTTGGTTGAAATCGGGCCGGTGGTTTTGGAGAAAATGACCAAAAACCAAACAGGCGATTTTAAAAAGACGACAGGTACGCGCCTGTCGTTTTTTTTTGACCAATTTTTTTTTTTTTTTTGACGAAAATTTAAAATTTCTCCAAACTCGAATATATCATCTGGGGGTCCGAGGGGAGTCCAACGCAGAAGGTTTGGTTGAAATCGGGCCGGTGGTTTTGGAGAAAATGACCAAAAACCAAACAGGCGATTTTAAAAAGACGACAGGTACGCGCCTGTCGTTTTATTTTGACCAAATTTTTTTTTTTTTTTGACCAAAAATTAAAATTTATCCAAATTTCTCCAAACTCGGATATATCATCTGGGGGTCCGAGGGGAGTCCTATGCAGAAGGTTTGGTTGAAATCGGGCCGGTGGTTTTGGAGAAAATTACCAAAAACCAAACAGGCGATTTTAAAAAGACGACAGGTTTTTTTTTGACCAAATTTTTTTTTTTTTTTGACCAAAAATTAAAATTTCTCCAAACTCGGATATATCATCTGGGGGTCCGAGGGGAGTCCAACGCAGAAGGTTTGGTTGAAATCGGGCCGGTGGTTTTGGAGAAAATGACCAAAAACCAAACAGGCGATTTTAAAAAGACGACAGGTACGCGCCTGTCGTTTTTTTTTGACCAAATTTTTTTTTTTTTTTTGACCAAAAATTAAAATTTCTCCAAATGTCTCCAAACTCGGATATATCATCTGGAGGTCCGAGGGGAGTCCTATGCAGAAGGTTTGGTTGAAATCGGGCCGGTGGTTTTGGAGAAAATTACCAAAAACCAAACAGGCGATTTTAAAAAGACGACAGGTACGCGCCTGTCGTTTTTTTTTGACCAATTTTTTTTTTTTTATTACCAAAAATTAAAATTTCTCCAAACTCGGATATATCATCTGGGGGTCCGAGGGGAGTCCAACGCAGAAGGTTTGGTTGAAATCGGGCCGGTGGTTTTGGAGAAAATGACCAAAAACCAAACAGGCGATTTTAAAAAGACGACAGGTACGCGCCTGTCGTTTTTTTTTCACCATTTTTTTTTTTTTTTTGACGAAAATTTAAAATTTCTCCAAACTCGAATATATCATCTGGGGGTCCGAGGGGAGTGCAACGCAGAAGGTTTGGTTGAAATCGGGCCGGTGGTTTTGGAGAAAATGACCAAAAACCAAACAGGCGATTTTAAAAAGACGACAGGTACGCGCGGCCTGTCGTTTTATTTTGACCAAATTTTTTTTTTTTTTTTGACCAAAAATTAAAATTTCTCCAAATTTCTCCAAACTCGGATATATCATCTGGGGGTCCGAGGGGAGTCCTATGCAGAAGGTTTGGTTGAAATCGGGCCGGTGGTTTTGGAGAAAATTACCAAAAACCAAACAGGCGATTTTAAAAAGACGACAGGTACGCGCCTGTCGTTTTTTTTTGACCAATTTTTTTTTTTTTATTACGAAAAATTAAAATTTCTCCAAACTCGGATATATCATCTGGGGGTCCGAGGGGAGTCCAACGCAGAAGGTTTGGTTGAAATCGGGCCGGTGGTTTTGGAGAAAATGACCAAAAACCAAACAGGCGATTTTAAAAAGATGACAGGTACGCGCCTGTCGTTTTTTTTTTTGACCAAATTTTTTTTTTTTTTTTGACCAAAAATTAAAATTTCTCCAAATTTCTCCAAACTCGGATATATCATCTGGGGGTCCGAGGGGAGTCCAACGCAGAAGGTTTGGTTGAAATCGGGCCGGTGGTTTTGGAGAAAATGACCAAAAACCAAACAGGCGATTTTAAAAAGACGACAGGTTTTTTTTTGACCAAATTTTTTTTTTTTTTACCAAAAATTAAAATTTCTCCAAATTTCTCCAAACTCGGATATATCATCTGGGGGTCCGAGGGGAGTCCTATGCAGAAGGTTTGGTTGAAATCGGGCCGGTGGTTTTGGAGAAAATTACCAAAAACCAAACAGGCGATTTTAAAAAGATGACAGGTACGCGCCTGTCGTTTTTTTTTGACCAATTTTTTTTTTTTTTTTGACCAAAAATTAAAATTTCTCCAAATTTCTCCAAACTCGGATATATCATCTGGGGGTCCGAGGGGAGTCCTATGCAGAAGGTTTGGTTGAAATCGGGCCGGTGGTTTTGGAGAAAATGACCAAAAACCAAACAGGCGATTTTAAAAAGACGACAGGTTTTTTTTTGACCAAATTTTTTTTTTTTTTTTGACGAAAATTTAAAATTTCTCCAAACTCGAATATATCATCTGGGGGTCCGAGGGGAGTCCAACGCAGAAGGTTTGGTTGAAATCGGGCCGGTGGTTTTGGAGAAAATGACCAAAAACCAAACAGGCGATTTTAAAAAGATGACAGGTACGCGCCTGTCGTTTTTTTTTGACCAATTTTTTTTTTTTTTTGACCAAAAATTAAAATTTCTCCAAATTTCTCCAAACTCGGATATATCATCTGGGGGTCCGAGGGGAGTCCAACGCAGAAGGTTTGGTTGAAATCGGGCCGGTGGTTTTGGAGAAAATGACCAAAAACCAAACAGGCGATTTTAAAAAGACGACAGGTTTTTTTTTGACCAAATTTTTTTTTTTTTTTGACCAAAAATTAAAATTTCTCCAAATTTCTCCAAACTCGGATATATCATCTGGGGGTCCGAGAGGAGTCCAACGCAGAAGGTTTGGTTGAAATCGGGCCGGTGGTTTTGGAGAAAATGACCAAAAACCAAACAGGCGATTTTAAAAAGACGACAGGTACGCGCCTGTCGTTTTTTTTTGACCACATTTTTTTTTTTTTTTGACGAAAATTTAAAATTTCTCCAAACTCGAATATATCATCTGGGGGTCCGAGGGGAGTCCAACGCAGAAGGTTTGGTTGAAATCGGGCCGGTGGTTTTGGAGAAAATGACCAAAAACCAAACAGGCGATTTTAAAAAGACGACAGGTACGCGCCTGTCGTTTTATTTTCACCAAATTTTTTTTTTTTTTTTGACCAAAAATTAAAATTTCTCCAAATTTCTCCAAACTCGGATATATCATCTGGGGGTCCGAGGGGAGTCCAACGCAGAAGGTTTGGTTGAAATCGGGCCGGTGGTTTTGGAGAAAATGACCAAAAACCAAACAGGCGATTTTAAAAAGACGACAGGTACGCGCCTGTCGTTTTTTTTTTACCAATTTTTTTTTTTTTTTTGACGAAAATTTAAAATTTCTCCAAACTCGAATATATCATCTGGGGGTCCGAGGGGAGTCCAACGCAGAAGGTTTGGTTGAAATCGGGCCGGTGGTTTTGGAGAAAATGACCAAAAACCAAACAGGCGATTTTAAAAAGACGACAGGTTTTTTTTTTACCAATTTTTTTTTTTTTTTTGACCAAAAATTAAAATTTCTCCAAATTTCTCCAAACTCGGATATATCATCTGGGGGTCCGAGGGGAGTCCAACGCAGAAGGTTTGGTTGAAATCGGGCCGGTGGTTTTTTAGAAAATGACCAAAAACCAAACAGGCGATTTTAAAAAGACGACAGGTACGCGCCTGTCGTTTTTTTTTGACCACATTTTTTTTTTTTTTTGACGAAAATTTAAAATTTCTCCAAACTCGAATATATCATCTGGGGGTCCGAGGGGAGTCCAACGCAGAAGGTTTGGTTGAAATCGGGCCGGTGGTTTTGGAGAAAATGACCAAAAACCAAACAGGCGATTTTAAAAAGACGACAGGTGCGCGCCTGTCGTTTTATTTTCACCAAATTTTTTTTTTTTTTTGACCAAAAATTAAAATTTCTCCAAATTTCTCCAAACTCGGATATATCATCTGGGGGTCCGAGGGGAGTCCTATGCAGAAGGTTTGGTTGAAATCGGGCCGGTGGTTTTGGAGAAAATTACCAAAAACCAAACAGGCGATTTTAAAAAGACGACAGGTACGCGCCTGTCGTTTTTTTTTGACCAAATTTGTTTTTTTTTTTGACGAAAATTTAAAATTTCTCCAAACTCGAATATATCATCTGGGGGTCCGAGGGGAGTCCAACACAGAAGGTTTGGTTGAAATCGGGCCGGTGGTTTTGGAGAAAATGACCAAAAACCAAACAGGCGATTTTAAAAAGACGACAGGTTTTTTTTTGACCATTTTTTTTTTTTTTTTTTACCAAAAATTAAAATTTCTCCAAATTTCTCCAAACTCGGATATATCATCTGGGGGTCCGAGGGGAGTCCAACGCAGAAGGTTTGGTTGAAATCGGGCCGGTGGTTTTGGAGAAAATGACCAAAAACCAAACAGGCGATTTTAAAAAGACGACAGGTGCGCGCCTGTCGTTTTATTTTCACCAAATTTTTTTTTTTTTTTTGACCAAAAATTAAAATTTCTCCAAATTTCTCCAAACTCGGATATATCATCTGGGGGTCCGAGGGGAGTCCTATGCAGAAGGTTTGGTTGAAATCGGGCCGGTGGTTTTGGAGAAAATGACCAAAAACCAAACAGGCGATTTTAAAAAGACAGGTTTTTTTTTGACCAAATTTTAATTTTTTTTTGACCAAAAATTAAAATTTCTCCAAATTTCTCCAAACTCGGATATATCATCTGGGGGTCCGAGGGGAGTCCAACGCAGAAGGTTTGGTTGAAATCGGGCCGGTGGTTTTGGAGAAAATGACCAAAAACCAAACAGGCGATTTTAAAAAGAGGACAGGTACGCGCCTGTCGTCTTTTTTTGACCAAATTTTTTTTTTTTTTATACCAAAAATTAAAATTTCTCCAAACTCGGATATATCATCTGGGGGTCCGAGGGGAGTCCAACGCAGAAGGTTTGGTTGAAATCGGGCCGGTGGTTTTGGAGAAAATGACCAAAAACCAAACAGGCGATTTTAAAAAGACGACAGGTACGCGCCTGTCGTCTTTTTTTGACCAAATTTTTTTTTTTTTTATACCAAAAATTAAAATTTCTCCAAAATCGGATATATCATCTGGGGGTCCGAGGGGAGTCCAACGCAGAAGGTTTGGTTGAAATCGGGCCGGTGGTTTTGGAGAAAATGACCAAAAACCAAACAGGCGATTTTAAAAAGACGACAGGTACGCGCCTGTCGTCTTTTTTTGACCAAATTTTTTTTTTTTTTTGACCAAAAATTTAATTTTTCCAAACTCGGATATATCATCTGGGGGTCCGAGGGGAGTCCAACGCAGAAGGTTTGGTTGAAATCGGGCCGGTGGTTTTGGAGAAAATGACCAAAAACCAAACAGGCGATTTTAAAAAGACGACAGGTACGCGCCTGTCGTCTTTTTTTGACCATTTTTTTTTTTTTTTTATACCAAAAATTTAAATTTCTCCAAACTCGGATATATCATCTGGGGGTCCGAGGGGAGTCCAACGCAGAAGGTTTGGTTGAAATCGGGCCGGTGGTTTTGGAGAAAATGACCAAAAACCAAACAGGCGATTTTAAAAAGACGACAGGTACGCGCCTGTCGTCTTTTTTTTACCAATTTTTTTTTTTTTTTGACCAAAAATTAAAATTTCTCCAAACTCGGATATATCATCTGGGGGTAGGTGAGTCCAACGCAGAAGGTTTGGTTGAAATCGGGCCGGTGGTTTTGGAGAAAATGACCAAAAACCAAACAGGCGATTTTAAAAAGACGACAGGTGCGCGCCTGTCGTTTTATTTTCACCAAATTTTTTTTTTTTTTTTGACCAAAAATTAAAATTTCTCCAAATTTCTCCAAACTCGGATATATCATCTGGGGGTCCGAGGGGAGTCCTATGCAGAAGGTTTGGTTGAAATCGGGCCGGTGGTTTTGGAGAAAATTACCAAAAACCAAACAGGCGATTTTAAAAAGACGACAGGTACGCGCCTGTCGTTTTTTTTTGACCAAATTTGTTTGTTTTTTTGACGAAAATTTAAAATTTCTCCAAACTCGAATATATCATCTGGGGGTCCGAGGGGAGTCCAACGCAGAAGGTTTGGTTGAAATCGGGCCGGTGGTTTTGGAGAAAATGACCAAAAACCAAACAGGCGATTTTAAAAAGACGACAGGTTTTTTTTTGACCATTTTTTTTTTTTTTTTTGACCAAAAATTAAAATTTCTCCAAATTTCTCCAAACTCGGATATATCATCTGGGGGTCCGAGGGGAGTCCAACGCAGAAGGTTTGGTTGAAATCGGGCCGGTGGTTTTGGAGAAAATGACCAAAAACCAAACAGGCGATTTTAAAAAGACGACAGGTACGCGCCTGTCGTCTTTTTTTGACCAAATTTTTTTTTTTTATATACCAAAAATTAAAATTTCTCCAAACTCGGATATATCATCTGGGGGTCCGAGGGGAGTCCAACGCAGAAGGTTAGGTTGAAATCGGGCCGGTGGTTTTGGAGAAAATGACCAAAAACCAAACAGGCGATTTTAAAAAGAGGACAGGTACGCGCCTGTCGTCTTTTTTTGACCAAATTTTTTTTTTTTTTATACCAAAAATTAAAATTTCTCCAAACTTTGATATATCATCTGGGGGTCCGAGGGGAGTCCAACGCAGAAGGTTTGGTTGAAATCGGGCCGGTGGTTTTGGAGAAAATGACCAAAAACCAAACAGGCGATTTTAAAAAGACGACAGGTACGCGCCTGTCGTCTTTTTTTGACCAAATTTTTTTTTTTTTTTTGACCAAAAATTTAATTTTTTCCAAACTCGGATATATCATCTGGGGGTCCGAGGGGAGTCCAACGCAGAAGGTTTGGTTGAAATCGGGCCGGTGGTTTTGGAGAAAATGACCAAAAACCAAACAGGCGATTTTAAAAAGACGACAGGTACGCGCCTGTCGTCTTTTTTTGACCATTTTTTTTTTTTTTTTATACCAAAAATTTAAATTTCTCCAAACTCGGATATATCATCTGGGGGTCCGAGGGGAGTCCAACGCAGAAGGTTTGGTTGAAATCGGGCCGGTGGTTTTGGAGAAAATGACCAAAAACCAAACAGGCGATTTTAAAAAGACGACAGGTACGCGCCTGTCGTCTTTTTTTTACCATTTTTTTTTTTTTTTTGACCAAAAATTAAAATTTCTCCAAACTCGGATATATCATCTGGGGGTAAGTGAGTCCAACGCAGAAGGTTTGGTTGAAATCGGGCCGGTGGTTTTGGAGAAAATGACCAAAACCAAACAGGCGATTTTAAAAAGACGACAGGTGCGCGCCTGTCGTTTTATTTTCACCAAATTTTTTTTTTTTTTTTGACCAAAAATTAAAATTTCTCCAAATTTCTCCAAACTCGGATATATCATCTGGGGGTCCGAGGGAGTCCTATGCAGAAGGTTTGGTTGAAATCGGGGCGGTGGTTTTGGAGAAAATACCAAAAACCAAACAGGCGATTTTAAAAAGACGACAGGTACGCGCCTGTCGTTTTATTTTGACCAAATTTGTTTGTTTTTTTTGACGAAAATTTAAAATTCCTCCAAACTCGAATATATCATCTGGGGGTCCGAGGGGAGTCCAACGCAGAAGGTTTGGTTGAAATCGGGCCGGTGGTTTTGGAGAAAATGACCAAAAACCAAACAGGCGATTTTAAAAAGACGACAGGTTTTTTCTTGACCATTTTTTTTTTTATTTTTGACCAAAATTAAATTTCTCCAAATTTCTCCAAACTCAGGATATATCATCTGGGGGTCGAGGGAGTCCAACGCAGAGGTTTGGTTGAAATCGGGCCGGTGGTTTTGGAGAAAAGACCAAAACCAACAGGCGATTTTAAAAAGACGACAGGTACGCGCCTGTCGTCTTTTTTTGACCAATTTTTTTTTTTTTTATACCAAAAATTAAAATTTCTCCAAACTCGGATATATCATCTGGGGGTCCGAGGGGAGTCCAACGCAGAAGGTTTGGTTGAAATCGGGCCGGTGGTTTTGGAGAAAATGACCAAAAACCAAACAGGCGATTTTAAAAAGACGACAGGTACGCGCCTGTCGTCTTTTTTTGACCAAATTTTTTTTTTTTTTTGACCAAAAATTAAAATTTCTCCAAACTCGGATATATCATCTGGGGGTCCGAGGGGAGTCCAACGCAGAAGGTTTGGTTGAAATCGGGCCGGTGGTTTTGGAGAAAATGACCAAAAACCAAACAGGCGATTTTAAAAAGACGACAGGTACGCGCCTGTCGTCTTTTTTTGACCAAATTTTTTTTTTTTTTTGACCAAAAATTAAAATTTCTCCAAACTCGGATATATCATCTGGGGGTCCGAGGGGAGTCCAACGCAGAAGGTTTGGTTGAAATCGGGCCGGTGGTTTTGGAGAAAATGACCAAAAACCAAACAGGCGATTTTAAAAAGACGACAGGTACGCGCCTGTCGTCTTTTTTTGACCAAATTTTTTTTTTTTTTTGACCAAAAATTAAAATTTCTCCAAACTCGGATATATCATCTGGGGGTCCGAGGGGAGTCCAACGCAGAAGGTTTGGTTGAAATCGGGCCGGTGGTTTTGGAGAAAATGACCAAAAACCAAACAGGCGATTTTAAAAAGACGACAGGTACGCGCCTGTCGTCTTTTTTTGACCAAATTTTTTTTTTTTTTTACCAAAAATTAAAATTTCTCCAAACTCGGATATATCATCTGGGGGTCCGAGGGGAGTCCAACGCAGAAGGTTTGGTTGAAATCGGGCCGGTGGTTTTGGAGAAAATGACCAAAAACCAAACAGGCGATTTTAAAAAGACGACAGGTACGCGCCTGTCGTCTTTTTTTGACCAAATTTTTTTTTTTTTTTGACCAAAAATTAAAATTTCTCCAAACTCGGATATATCATCTGGGGGTCCGAGGGGAGTCCAACGCAGAAGGTTTGGTTGAAATCGGGCCGGTGGTTTTGGAGAAAATGACCAAAAACCAAACAGGCGATTTTAAAAAGACGACAGGTACGCGCCTGTCGTCTTTTTTTGACCAAATTTTTTTTTTTTTTTTTCCAAAAATTAAAATTTCTCCAAACTCGGATATATCATCTGGGGGTCCGAGGGGAGTCCAACGCAGAAGGTTTGGTTGAAATCGGGCCGGTGGTTTTGGAGAAAATGACCAAAAACCAAACAGGCGATTTTAAAAAGACGACAGGTACGCGCCTGTCGTCTTTTTTTGACCAAATTTTTTTTTTTTTTTGACCAAAAATTAAAATTTCTCCAAACTCGGATATATCATCTGGGGGTCCGAGGGGAGTCCAACGCAGAAGGTTTGGTTGAAATCGGGCCGGTGGTTTTGGAGAAAATGACCAAAAACCAAACAGGCGATTTTAAAAAGACGACAGGTACGCGCCTGTCGTCTTTTTTTGACCAATTTTTTTTTTTTTTTGACCAAAAATTAAATTCAATTTCTCCAAACTCGGATATATCATCTGGGGGTCCGAGGGGAGTCCAACGCAGAAGGTTTGGTTGAAATCGGGCCGGTGGTTTTGGAGAAAATGACCAAAAACCAAACAGGCGATTTTAAAAAGACGACAGGTACGCGCCTGTCGTCTTTTTTTGACCAAATTTTTTTTTTTTTTTGACCAAAAATTAAAATTTCTCCAAACTCGGATATATCATCTGGGGGTCCGAGGGGAGTCCAACGCAGAAGGTTTGGTTGAAATCGGGCCGGTGGTTTTGGAGAAAATGACCAAAAACCAAACAGGCGATTTTAAAAAGACGACAGGTACGCGCCTGTCGTCTTTTTTTGACCAAATTTTTTTTTTTTTTTGACCAAAAATTAAAATTTCTCCAAACTCGGATATATCATCTGGGGGTCCGAGGGGAGTCCAACGCAGAAGGTTTGGTTGAAATCGGGCCGGTGGTTTTGGAGAAAATGACCAAAAACCAAACAGGCGATTTTAAAAAGACGACAGGTACGCGCCTGTCGTCTTTTTTTGACCAATTTTTTTTTTTTTTTGACCAAAAATTAAAATTTCTCCAAACTCGGATATATCATCTGGGGGTCCGAGGGGAGTCCAACGCAGAAGGTTTGGTTGAAATCGGGCCGGTGGTTTTGGAGAAAATGACCAAAAACCAAACAGGCGATTTTAAAAAGACGACAGGTACGCGCCTGTCGTCTTTTTTTGACCAAATTTTTTTTTTTTTTGACCAAAATAATTTCAAATTTCTCCAAACTCGGATATATCATCTGGGGGTCCGAGGGGAGTCCAACGCAGAAGGTTTGGTTGAAATCGGGCCGGTGGTTTTGGAGAAAATGACCAAAAACCAAACAGGCGATTTTAAAAAGACGACAGGTACGCGCCTGTCGTCTTTTTTTGACCAAATTTTTTTTTTTTTTTGACCAAAAATTAAAATTTCTCCAAACTCGGATATATCATCTGGGGGTCCGAGGGGAGTCCAACGCAGAAGGTTTGGTTGAAATCGGGCCGGTGGTTTTGGAGAAAATGACCAAAAACCAAACAGGCGATTTTAAAAAGACGACAGGTACGCGCCTGTCGTCTTTTTTTGACCAATTTTTTTTTTTTTTTGACCAAAAATTAAAATTTCTCCAAACTCGGATATATCATCTGGGGGTCCGAGGGGAGTCCAACGCAGAAGGTTTGGTTGAAATCGGGCCGGTGGTTTTGGAGAAAATGACCAAAAACCAAACAGGCGATTTTAAAAAGACGACAGGTACGCGCCTGTCGTCTTTTTTTGACCAATTTTTTTTTTTTTTTGACCAAAAATTAAAATTTCTCCAAACTCGGATATATCATCTGGGGGTCCGAGGGGAGTCCAACGCAGAAGGTTTGGTTGAAATCGGGCCGGTGGTTTTGGAGAAAATGACCAAAAACCAAACAGGCGATTTTAAAAAGACGACAGGTACGCGCCTGTCGTTTTTTTTGACCAAATTTTTTTTTTTTTTTTGACCAAAAATTAAAATTTCTCCAAATTTCTCCAAACTCGGATATATCATCTGGGGGTCCGAGGGGAGTCCAACGCAGAAGGTTTGGTTGAAATCGGGCCGGTGGTTTTGGAGAAAATGACCAAAAACCAAACAGGCGATTTTAAAAAGACGACAGGTACGCGCCTGTCGTCTTTTTTTGACCAAATTTTTTTTTTTTTTTGACCAAAAATTAAAATTTCTCCAAACTCGGATATATCATCTGGGGGTCCGAGGGGAGTCCAACGCAGAAGGTTTGGTTGAAATCGGGCCGGTGGTTTTGGAGAAAATGACCAAAAACCAAACAGGCGATTTTAAAAAGACGACAGGTACGCGCCTGTCGTCTTTTTTTGACCAATTTTTTTTTTTTTTTTGACCAAAAATTAAAATTTCTCCAAACTCGGATATATCATCTGGGGGTCCGAGGGGAGTCCAACGCAGAAGGTTTGGTTGAAATCGGGCCGGTGGTTTTGGAGAAAATGACCAAAAACCAAACAGGCGATTTTAAAAAGACGACAGGTACGCGCCTGTCGTCTTTTTTTGACCAATTTTTTTTTTTTTTAGACCAAAAATTAAAATTTCTCCAAACTCGGATATATCATCTGGGGGTCCGAGGGGAGTCCAACGCAGAAGGTTTGGTTGAAATCGGGCCGGTGGTTTTGGAGAAAATGACCAAAAACCAAACAGGCGATTTTAAAAAGACGACAGGTACGCGCCTGTCGTCTTTTTTTGACCAAATTTTTTTTTTTTTTATACCAAAAATTAAAATTTCTCCAAACTCGGATATATCATCTGGGGGTCCGAGGGGAGTCCAACGCAGAAGGTTTGGTTGAAATCGGGCCGGTGGTTTTGGAGAAAATGACCAAAAACCAAACAGGCGATTTTAAAAAGACGACAGGTACGCGCCTGTCGTCTTTTTTTGACCAAATTTTTTTTTTTTTTTTACCAAAAATTAAAATTTCTCCAAACTCGGATATATCATCTGGGGGTCCGAGGGGAGTCCAACGCAGAAGGTTTGGTTGAAATCGGGCCGGTGGTTTTGGAGAAAATGACCAAAAACCAAACAGGCGATTTTAAAAAGACGACAGGTACGCGCCTGTCGTCTTTTTTTGACCAATTTTTTTTTTTTTTTTTGACCAAAAATTAAAATTTCTCCAAACTCGGATATATCATCTGGGGGTCCGAGGGGAGTCCAACGCAGAAGGTTTGGTTGAAATCGGGCCGGTGGTTTTGGAGAAAATGACCAAAAACCAAACAGGCGATTTTAAAAAGACGACAGGTACGCGCCTGTCGTCTTTTTTTGACCAAATTTTTTTTTTTTTTTGACCAAAAATTAAAATTTCTCCAAACTCGGATATATCATCTGGGGGTCCGAGGGGAGTCCAACGCAGAAGGTTTGGTTGAAATCGGGCCGGTGGTTTTGGAGAAAATGACCAAAAACCAAACAGGCGATTTTAAAAAGACGACAGGTACGCGCCTGTCGTCTTTTTTTGACCAATTTTTTTTTTTTTTTTGACCAAAAATTAAAATTTCTCCAAACTCGGATATATCATCTGGGGGTCCGAGGGGAGTCCAACGCAGAAGGTTTGGTTGAAATCGGGCCGGTGGTTTTGGAGAAAATGACCAAAAACCAAACAGGCGATTTTAAAAAGACGACAGGTACGCGCCTGTCGTCTTTTTTTGACCAAATTTTTTTTTTTTTTTGACCAAAAATTAAAATTTCTCCAAACTCGGATATATCATCTGGGGGTCCGAGGGGAGTCCAACGCAGAAGGTTTGGTTGAAATCGGGCCGGTGGTTTTGGAGAAAATGACCAAAAACCAAACAGGCGATTTTAAAAAGACGACAGGTACGCGCCTGTCGTCTTTTTTTGACCAAATTTTTTTTTTTTTTTGACCAAAAATTAAAATTTCTCCAAACTCGGATATATCATCTGGGGGTCCGAGGGGAGTCCAACGCAGAAGGTTTGGTTGAAATCGGGCCGGTGGTTTTGGAGAAAATGACCAAAAACCAAACAGGCGATTTTAAAAAGACGACAGGTACGCGCCTGTCGTCTTTTTTTGACCAAATTTTTTTTTTTTTTTGACCAAAAATTAAAATTTCTCCAAACTCGGATATATCATCTGGGGGTCCGAGGGGAGTCCAACGCAGAAGGTTTGGTTGAAATCGGGCCGGTGGTTTTGGAGAAAATGACCAAAAACCAAACAGGCGATTTTAAAAAGACGACAGGTACGCGCCTGTCGTCTTTTTTTGACCAAATTTTTTTTTTTTTTTTACCAAAAATTAAAATTTCTCCAAACTCGGATATATCCTCTGGGGGTCCGAGGGGAGTCCAACGCAGAAGGTTTGGTTGAAATCGGGCCGGTGGTTTTGGAGAAAATGACCAAAAACCAAACAGGCGATTTTAAAAAGACGACAGGTACGCGCCTGTCGTCTTTTTTTGACCAATTTTTTTTTTTTTTTTGACCAAAAATTAAAATTTCTCCAAACTCGGATATATCATCTGGGGGTCCGAGGGGAGTCCAACGCAGAAGGTTTGGTTGAAATCGGGCCGGTGGTTTTGGAGAAAATGACCAAAAACCAAACAGGCGATTTTAAAAAGACGACAGGTACGCGCCTGTCGTCTTTTTTTGACCAAATTTTTTTTTTTTTTTGACCAAAAATTAAAATTTCTCAATTCTCCAAACTCGGATATATCATCTGGGGGTCCGAGGGGAGTCCAACGCAGAAGGTTTGGTTGAAATCGGGCCGGTGGTTTTGGAGAAAATGACCAAAAACCAAACAGGCGATTTTAAAAAGACGACAGGTACGCGCCTGTCGTCTTTTTTTGACCAAATTTTTTTTTTTTTTTTACCAAAAATTAAAATTTCTCCAAACTCGGATATATCATCTGGGGGTCCGAGGGGAGTCCAACGCAGAAGGTTTGGTTGAAATCGGGCCGGTGGTTTTGGAGAAAATGACCAAAAACCAAACAGGCGATTTTAAAAAGACGACAGGTACGCGCCTGTCGTCTTTTTTTGACCAATTTTTTTTTTTTTTTGACCAAAAATTAAAATTTCTCCAAACTCGGATATATCATCTGGGGGTCCGAGGGGAGTCCAACGCAGAAGGTTTGGTTGAAATCGGGCCGGTGGTTTTGGAGAAAATGACCAAAAACCAAACAGGCGATTTTAAAAAGACGACAGGTACGCGCCTGTCGTCTTTTTTTGACCAAATTTTTTTTTTTTTTTTGACCAAAAATTAAAATTTCTCAAATTTCTCCAAACTCGGATATATCATCTGGGGGTCCGAGGGGAGTCCAACGCAGAAGGTTTGGTTGAAATCGGGCCGGTGGTTTTGGAGAAAATGACCAAAAACCAAACAGGCGATTTTAAAAAGACGACAGGTACGCGCCTGTCGTCTTTTTTTGACCAAATTTTTTTTTTTTTTTACCAAAAATTAAAATTTCTCCAAACTCGGATATATCATCTGGGGGTCCGAGGGGAGTCCAACGCAGAAGGTTTGGTTGAAATCGGGCCGGTGGTTTTGGAGAAAATGACCAAAAACCAAACAGGCGATTTTAAAAAGACGACAGGTACGCGCCTGTCGTCTTTTTTTGACCAAATTTTTTTTTTTTTTTTGACCAAAAATTAAAATTTCTCCAAACTCGGATATATCATCTGGGGGTCCGAGGGGAGTCCAACGCAGAAGGTTTGGTTGAAATCGGGCCGGTGGTTTTGGAGAAAATGACCAAAAACCAAACAGGCGATTTTAAAAAGACGACAGGTACGCGCCTGTCGTCTTTTTTTGACCAATTTTTTTTTTTTTTTTGACCAAAAATTAAAATTTCTCCAAACTCGGATATATCATCTGGGGGTCCGAGGGGAGTCCAACGCAGAAGGTTTGGTTGAAATCGGGCCGGTGGTTTTGGAGAAAATGACCAAAAACCAAACAGGCGATTTTAAAAAGACGACAGGTACGCGCCTGTCGTCTTTTTTTGACCAATTTTTTTTTTTTTTTGACCAAAAATTAAAATTTCTCCAAACTCGGATATATCATCTGGGGGTCCGAGGGGAGTCCAACGCAGAAGGTTTGGTTGAAATCGGGCCGGTGGTTTTGGAGAAAATGACCAAAAACCAAACAGGCGATTTTAAAAAGACGACAGGTACGCGCCTGTCGTCTTTTTTTGACCAATTTTTTTTTTTTTTTGACCAAAAATTTAAATTTCTCCAAACTCGGATATATCATCTGGGGGTCCGAGGGGAGTCCAACGCAGAAGGTTTGGTTGAAATCGGGCCGGTGGTTTTGGAGAAAATGACCAAAAACCAAACAGGCGATTTTAAAAAGACGACAGGTACGCGCCTGTCGTCTTTTTTTGACCAAATTTTTTTTTTTTTTTTGACCAAAAATTAAAATTTCTCCAAACTCGGATATATCATCTGGGGGTCCGAGGGGAGTCCAACGCAGAAGGTTTGGTTGAAATCGGGCCGGTGGTTTTGGAGAAAATGACCAAAAACCAAACAGGCGATTTTAAAAAGACGACAGGTACGCGCCTGTCGTCTTTTTTTGACCAATTTTTTTTTTTTTTTTGACCAAAAATTAAAATTTCTCCAAACTCGGATATATCATCTGGGGGTCCGAGGGGAGTCCAACGCAGAAGGTTTGGTTGAAATCGGGCCGGTGGTTTTGGAGAAAATGACCAAAAACCAAACAGGCGATTTTAAAAAGACGACAGGTACGCGCCTGTCGTCTTTTTTTGACCAAATTTTTTTTTTTTTTTTGACCAAAAATTAAAATTTCTCCAAACTCGGATATATCATCTGGGGGTCCGAGGGGAGTCCAACGCAGAAGGTTTGGTTGAAATCGGGCCGGTGGTTTTGGAGAAAATGACCAAAAACCAAACAGGCGATTTTAAAAAGACGACAGGTACGCGCCTGTCGTCTTTTTTTGACCAATTTTTTTTTTTTTTTTTGACCAAAAATTAAAATTTCTCCAAACTCGGATATATCATCTGGGGGTCCGAGGGGAGTCCAACGCAGAAGGTTTGGTTGAAATCGGGCCGGTGGTTTTGGAGAAAATGACCAAAAACCAAACAGGCGATTTTAAAAAGACGACAGGTACGCGCCTGTCGTCTTTTTTTGACCAAATTTTTTTTTTTTTTTGACCAAAAATTAAATTTCAATTTCTCCAAACTCGGATATATCATCTGGGGGTCCGAGGGGAGTCCAACGCAGAAGGTTTGGTTGAAATCGGGCCGGTGGTTTTGGAGAAAATGACCAAAAACCAAACAGGCGATTTTAAAAAGACGACAGGTACGCGCCTGTCGTCTTTTTTTGACCAAATTTTTTTTTTTTTTTTGACCAAAAATTAAAATTTCTCCAAACTCGGATATATCATCTGGGGGTCCGAGGGGAGTCCAACGCAGAAGGTTTGGTTGAAATCGGGCCGGTGGTTTTGGAGAAAATGACCAAAAACCAAACAGGCGATTTTAAAAAGACGACAGGTACGCGCCTGTCGTCTTTTTTTGACCAAATTTTTTTTTTTTTTTTGACCAAAAATTAAAATTTCTCCAAACTCGGATATATCATCTGGGGGTCCGAGGGGAGTCCAACGCAGAAGGTTTGGTTGAAATCGGGCCGGTGGTTTTGGAGAAAATGACCAAAAACCAAACAGGCGATTTTAAAAAGACGACAGGTACGCGCCTGTCGTCTTTTTTTGACCAAATTTTTTTTTTTTTTTGACCAAAAATTTAAATTTCTCCAAACTCGGATATATCATCTGGGGGTCCGAGGGGAGTCCAACGCAGAAGGTTTGGTTGAAATCGGGCCGGTGGTTTTGGAGAAAATGACCAAAAACCAAACAGGCGATTTTAAAAAGACGACAGGTCCGCGCCTGTCGTCTTTTTTTGACCAATTTTTTTTTTTTTTTGACCAAAAATTAAAATTTCTCCAAACTCGGATATATCATCTGGGGGTCCGAGGGGAGTCCAACGCAGAAGGTTTGGTTGAAATCGGGCCGGTGGTTTTGGAGAAAATGACCAAAAACCAAACAGGCGATTTTAAAAAGACGACAGGTACGCGCCTGTCGTCTTTTTTTGACCAATTTTTTTTTTTTTTTTGACCAAAAATTAAAATTTCTCCAAACTCGGATATATCATCTGGGGGTCCGAGGGGAGTCCAACGCAGAAGGTTTGGTTGAAATCGGGCCGGTGGTTTTGGAGAAAATGACCAAAAACCAAACAGGCGATTTTAAAAAGACGACAGGTACGCGCCTGTCGTCTTTTTTTGACCAATTTTTTTTTTTTTTTTTACCAAAAATTAAAATTTCTCCAAACTCGGATATATCATCTGGGGGTCCGAGGGGAGTCCAACGCAGAAGGTTTGGTTGAAATCGGGCCGGTGGTTTTGGAGAAAATGACCAAAAACCAAACAGGCGATTTTAAAAAGACGACAGGTACGCGCCTGTCGTCTTTTTTTTGACCAAATTTTTTTTTTTTTTTGACCAAAAATTAAAATTTCTCCAAACTCGGATATATCATCTGGGGGTCCGAGGGGAGTCCAACGCAGAAGGTTTGGTTGAAATCGGGCCGGTGGTTTTGGAGAAAATGACCAAAAACCAAACAGGCGATTTTAAAAAGACGACAGGTACGCGCCTGTCGTCTTTTTTTGACCAAATTTTTTTTTTTTTTTTGACCAAAAATTAAAATTTCTCCAAACTCGGATATATCATCTGGGGGTCCGAGGGGAGTCCAACGCAGAAGGTTTGGTTGAAATCGGGCCGGTGGTTTTGGAGAAAATGACCAAAAACCAAACAGGCGATTTTAAAAAGACGACAGGTACGCGCCTGTCGTCTTTTTTTGACCAAATTTTTTTTTTTTTTTTACCAAAAATTAAAATTTCTCCAAACTCGGATATATCATCTGGGGGTCCGAGGGGAGTCCAACGCAGAAGGTTTGGTTGAAATCGGGCCGGTGGTTTTGGAGAAAATGACCAAAAACCAAACAGGCGATTTTAAAAAGACGACAGGTACGCGCCTGTCGTCTTTTTTTGACCAAATTTTTTTTTTTTTTTTTGACCAAAAATTAAAATTTCTCCAAACTCGGATATATCATCTGGGGGTCCGAGGGGAGTCCAACGCAGAAGGTTTGGTTGAAATCGGGCCGGTGGTTTTGGAGAAAATGACCAAAAACCAAACAGGCGATTTTAAAAAGACGACAGGTACGCGCCTGTCGTCTTTTTTTGACCAATTTTTTTTTTTTTTTTGACCAAAAATTAAAATTTCTCCAAACTCGGATATATCATCTGGGGGTCCGAGGGGAGTCCAACGCAGAAGGTTTGGTTGAAATCGGGCCGGTGGTTTTGGAGAAAATGACCAAAAACCAAACAGGCGATTTTAAAAAGACGACAGGTACGCGCCTGTCGTCTTTTTTTGACCAATTTTTTTTTTTTTTTTGACCAAAAATTAAAATTTCTCCAAACTCGGATATATCATCTGGGGGTCCGAGGGGAGTCCAACGCAGAAGGTTTGGTTGAAATCGGGCCGGTGGTTTTGGAGAAAATGACCAAAAACCAAACAGGCGATTTTAAAAAGACGACAGGTACGCGCCTGTCGTCTTTTTTTGACCAAATTTTTTTTTTTTTTTTGACCAAAAATTAAAATTTCTCCAAACTCGGATATATCATCTGGGGGTCCGAGGGGAGTCCAACGCAGAAGGTTTGGTTGAAATCGGGCCGGTGGTTTTGGAGAAAATGACCAAAAACCAAACAGGCGATTTTAAAAAGACGACAGGTACGCGCCTGTCGTCTTTTTTTGACCAATTTTTTTTTTTTTTTTGACCAAAAATTAAATTTTTCCAAACTCGGATATATCATCTGGGGGTCCGAGGGGAGTCCAACGCAGAAGGTTTGGTTGAAATCGGGCCGGTGGTTTTGGAGAAAATGACCAAAAACCAAACAGGCGATTTTAAAAAGACGACAGGTACGCGCCTGTCGTTTTTTTTGACCAATTTTTTTTTTTTTTTTTGACCAAAAATTAAAATTTCTCCAAACTCGGATATATCATCTGGGGGTCCGAGGGGAGTCCAACGCAGAAGGTTTGGTTGAAATCGGGCCGGTGGTTTTGGAGAAAATGACCAAAAACCAAACAGGCGATTTTAAAAAGACGACAGGTACGCGCCTGTCGTCTTTTTTTGACCAAATATTTTTTTTTTTTTTGACCAAAAATTAAATTTCTCCAAACTCGGATATATCATCTGGGGGTCCGAGGGGAGTCCAACGCAGAAGGTTTGGTTGAAATCGGGCCGGTGGTTTTGGAGAAAATGACCAAAAACCAAACAGGCGATTTTAAAAAGACGACAGGTACGCGCCTGTCGTCTTTTTTTGACCAATTTTTTTTTTTTTTTTGACCAAAAATTAAAATTTCTCCAAACTCGGATATATCATCTGGGGGTCCGAGGGGAGTCCAACGCAGAAGGTTTGGTTGAAATCGGGCCGGTGGTTTTGGAGAAAATGACCAAAAACCAAACAGGCGATTTTAAAAAGACGACAGGTACGCGCCTGTCGTCTTTTTTTGACCAAATTTTTTTTTTTTTTTGACCAAAAATTAAAATTTCTCCAAACTCGGATATATCATCTGGGGGTCCGAGGGGAGTCCAACGCAGAAGGTTTGGTTGAAATCGGGCCGGTGGTTTTGGAGAAAATGACCAAAAACCAAACAGGCGATTTTAAAAAGACGACAGGTACGCGCCTGTCGTTTTTTTTGACCAATTTTTTTTTTTTTTTTGACCAAAAATTAAAATTTCTCCAAACTCGGATATATCATCTGGGGGTCCGAGGGGAGTCCAACGCAGAAGGTTTGGTTGAAATCGGGCCGGTGGTTTTGGAGAAAATGACCAAAAACCAAACAGGCGATTTTAAAAAGACGACAGGTACGCGCCTGTCGTTTTTTTTGACCAAATTTTTTTTTTTTTTTGACCAAAAATTAAAATTTCTCCAAACTCGGATATATCATCTGGGGGTCCGAGGGGAGTCCAACGCAGAAGGTTTGGTTGAAATCGGGCCGGTGGTTTTGGAGAAAATGACCAAAAACCAAACAGGCGATTTTAAAAAGACGACAGGTACGCGCCTGTCGTCTTTTTTTGACCAAATTTTTTTTTTTTTTTGACCAAAAATTAAAATTTCTCCAAACTCGGATATATCATCTGGGGGTCCGAGGGGAGTCCAACGCAGAAGGTTTGGTTGAAATCGGGCCGGTGGTTTTGGAGAAAATGACCAAAAACCAAACAGGCGATTTTAAAAAGACGACAGGTACGCGCCTGTCGTCTTTTTTTGACCAAATTTTTTTTTTTTTTTGACCAAAATTTAAATTTCTCCAAACTCGGATATATCATCTGGGGGTCCGAGGGGAGTCCAACGCAGAAGGTTTGGTTGAAATCGGGCCGGTGGTTTTGGAGAAAATGACCAAAAACCAAACAGGCGATTTTAAAAAGACGACAGGTACGCGCCTGTCGTCTTTTTTTGACCAAATTTTTTTTTTTTTTTGACCAAAAATTAAAATTTCTCCAAACTCGGATATATCATCTGGGGGTCCGAGGGGAGTCCAACGCAGAAGGTTTGGTTGAAATCGGGCCGGTGGTTTTGGAGAAAATGACCAAAAACCAAACAGGCGATTTTAAAAAGACGACAGGTACGCGCCTGTCGTTTTTTTTGACCAATTTTTTTTTTTTTTTGACCAAAAATTAAAATTTCTCCAAACTCGGATATATCATCTGGGGGTCCGAGGGGAGTCCAACGCAGAAGGTTTGGTTGAAATCGGGCCGGTGGTTTTGGAGAAAATGACCAAAAACCAAACAGGCGATTTTAAAAAGACGACAGGTACGCGCCTGTCGTTTTTTTTGACCAAATTTTTTTTTTTTTTTTGACCAAAAATTAAAATTTCTCCAAACTCGGATATATCATCTGGGGGTCCGAGGGGAGTCCAACGCAGAAGGTTTGGTTGAAATCGGGCCGGTGGTTTTGGAGAAAATGACCAAAAACCAAACAGGCGATTTTAAAAAGACGACAGGTACGCGCCTGTCGTTTTTTTTGACCAATTTTTTTTTTTTTTTTGACCAAAAATTAAAATTTCTCCAAACTCGGATATATCATCTGGGGGTCCGAGGGGAGTCCAACGCAGAAGGTTTGGTTGAAATCGGGCCGGTGGTTTTGGAGAAAATGACCAAAAACCAAACAGGCGATTTTAAAAAGACGACAGGTACGCGCCTGTCGTTTTTTTTGACCAAATTTTTTTTTTTTTTTGACCAAAAATTAAAATTTCTCCAAACTCGGATATATCATCTGGGGGTCCGAGGGGAGTCCAACGCAGAAGGTTTGGTTGAAATCGGGCCGGTGGTTTTGGAGAAAATGACCAAAAACCAAACAGGCGATTTTAAAAAGACGACAGGTACGCGCCTGTCGTCTTTTTTTGACCAAATTTTTTTTTTTTTTTGACCAAAATTTAAATTTCTCCAAACTCGGATATATCATCTGGGGGTCCGAGGGGAGTCCAACGCAGAAGGTTTGGTTGAAATCGGGCCGGTGGTTTTGGAGAAAATGACCAAAAACCAAACAGGCGATTTTAAAAAGACGACAGGTACGCGCCTGTCGTCTTTTTTTGACCAATTTTTTTTTTTTTTTTGACCAAAAATTAAAATTTCTCCAAACTCGGATATATCATCTGGGGGTCCGAGGGGAGTCCAACGCAGAAGGTTTGGTTGAAATCGGGCCGGTGGTTTTGGAGAAAATGACCAAAAACCAAACAGGCGATTTTAAAAAGACGACAGGTACGCGCCTGTCGTCTTTTTTTGACCAAATTTTTTTTTTTTTTTGACCAAAAATTAAAATTTCTCCAAACTCGGATATATCATCTGGGGGTCCGAGGGGAGTCCAACGCAGAAGGTTTGGTTGAAATCGGGCCGGTGGTTTTGGAGAAAATGACCAAAAACCAAACAGGCGATTTTAAAAAGACGACAGGTACGCGCCTGTCGTTTTTTTTGACCAAATTTTTTTTTTTTTTTGACCAAAAATTAAAATTTCTCCAAACTCGGATATATCATCTGGGGGTCCGAGGGGAGTCCAACGCAGAAGGTTTGGTTGAAATCGGGCCGGTGGTTTTGGAGAAAATGACCAAAAACCAAACAGGCGATTTTAAAAAGACGACAGGTACGCGCCTGTCGTCTTTTTTTGACCAAATTTTTTTTTTTTTTTGACCAAAAATTAAATTTCTCCAAATTTCTCCAAACTCGGATATATCATCTGGGGGTCCGAGGGGAGTCCAACGCAGAAGGTTTGGTTGAAATCGGGCCGGTGGTTTTGGAGAAAATGACCAAAAACCAAACAGGCGATTTTAAAAAGACGACAGGTACGCGCCTGTCGTTTTTTTTGACCAAATTTTTTTTTTTTTTGACCAAAAATTAAAATTTCTCCAAACTCGGATATATCATCTGGGGGTCCGAGGGGAGTCCAACGCAGAAGGTTTGGTTGAAATCGGGCCGGTGGTTTTGGAGAAAATGACCAAAAACCAAACAGGCGATTTTAAAAAGACGACAGGTACGCGCCTGTCGTTTTTTTTGACCAATTTTTTTTTTTTTTTGACCAAAAATTAAAATTTCTCCAAACTCGGATATATCATCTGGGGGTCCGAGGGGAGTCCAACGCAGAAGGTTTGGTTGAAATCGGGCCGGTGGTTTTGGAGAAAATGACCAAAAACCAAACAGGCGATTTTAAAAAGACGACAGGTACGCGCCTGTCGTTTTTTTTGACCAAATTTTTTTTTTTTTTTGACCAAAAATTAAAATTTCTCCAAACTCGGATATATCATCTGGGGGTCCGAGGGGAGTCCAACGCAGAAGGTTTGGTTGAAATCGGGCCGGTGGTTTTGGAGAAAATGACCAAAAACCAAACAGGCGATTTTAAAAAGACGACAGGTACGCGCCTGTCGTTTTTTTTGACCAAATTTTTTTTTTTTTTTGACCAAAAATTAAAATTTCTCCAAACTCGGATATATCATCTGGGGGTCCGAGGGGAGTCCAACGCAGAAGGTTTGGTTGAAATCGGGCCGGTGGTTTTGGAGAAAATGACCAAAAACCAAACAGGCGATTTTAAAAAGACGACAGGTACGCGCCTGTCGTTTTTTTTGACCAATTTTTTTTTTTTTTTTGACCAAAAATTAAAATTTCTCCAAACTCGGATATATCATCTGGGGGTCCGAGGGGAGTCCAACGCAGAAGGTTTGGTTGAAATCGGGCCGGTGGTTTTGGAGAAAATGACCAAAACCAAACAGGCGATTTTAAAAAGACGACAGGTACGCGCCTGTCGTTTTTTTTTGACCAATTTTTTTTTTTTTTTTGACCAAAAATTAAAATTTCTTCAAATTTCTCCAAACTCGGATATATCATCTGGGGGTCCGAGGGGAGTCCAACGCAGAAGGTTTGGTTGAAATCGGGCCGGTGGTTTTGGAGAAAATGACCAAAAACCAAACAGGCGATTTTAAAAAGACGACAGGTACGCGCCTGTCGTTTTTTTTGACCATATTTTTTTTTTTTTTTGACCAAAAATTAAAATTTCTCCAAACTCGGATATATCATCTGGGGGTCCGAGGGGAGTCCAACGCAGAAGGTTTGGTTGAAATCGGGCCGGTGGTTTTGGAGAAAATGACCAAAAACCAAACAGGCGATTTTAAAAAGACGACAGGTACGCGCCTGTCGTTTTTTTTGACCAAATTTTTTTTTTTTTTGACCAAAAATTAAAATTTCTCCAAACTCGGATATATCATCTGGGGGTCCGAGGGGAGTCCAACGCAGAAGGTTTGGTTGAAATCGGGCCGGTGGTTTTGGAGAAAATGACCAAAAACCAAACAGGCGATTTTAAAAAGACGACAGGTACGCGCCTGTCGTTTTTTTTGACCAAATTTTTTTTTTTTTTTGACCAAAATTAAAATTTCTCAAATTTCTCCAAACTCGGATATATCATCTGGGGGTCCGAGGGGAGTCCAACGCAGAAGGTTTGGTTGAAATCGGGCCGGTGGTTTTGGAGAAAATGACCAAAAACCAAACAGGCGATTTTAAAAAGACGACAGGTACGCGCCTGTCGTCTTTTTTTGACCAAATTTTTTTTTTTTTTTTGACCAAAAATTAAAATTTCTCCAAACTCGGATATATCATCTGGGGGTCCGAGGGGAGTCCAACGCAGAAGGTTTGGTTGAAATCGGGCCGGTGGTTTGGAGAAAATGACCAAAAACCAAACAGGCGATTTTAAAAAGACGACAGGTACGCGCCTGTCGTTTTTTTTGACCAATTTTTTTTTTTTTTTTGACCAAAATTAAATTTCAAATTTCTCCAAACTCGGATATATCATCTGGGGGTCCGAGGGGAGTCCAACGCAGAAGGTTTGGTTGAAATCGGGCCGGTGGTTTTGGAGAAAATGACCAAAAACCAAAAAGGCGATTTTAAAAAGACGACAGGTACGCGCCTGTCGTTTTTTTTTGACCAAATTTTTTTTTTTTTTTGACCAAAAATTAAAATTTCTCCAAACTCGGATATATCATCTGGGGGTCCGAGGGGAGTCCAACGCAGAAGGTTTGGTTGAAATCGGGCCGGTGGTTTTGGAGAAAATGACCAAAAACCAAACAGGCGATTTTAAAAAGACGACAGGTACGCGCCTGTCGTTTTTTTTGACCAAATTTTTTTTTTTTTTTGACCAAAAATTAAAATTTTTCCAAACTCGGATATATCATCTGGGGGTCCGAGGGGAGTCCAACGCAGAAGGTTTGGTTGAAATCGGGCCGGTGGTTTTGGAGAAAATGACCAAAAACCAAACAGGCGATTTTAAAAAGACGACAGGTACGCGCCTGTCGTTTTTTTTGACCAAATTTTTTTTTTTTTTTGACCAAAAATTAAAATTTTCTCCAAACTCGGATATATCATCTGGGGGTCCGAGGGGAGTCCAACGCAGAAGGTTTGGTTGAAATCGGGCCGGTGGTTTTGGAGAAAATGACCAAAAACCAAACAGGCGATTTTAAAAAGACGACAGGTACGCGCCTGTCGTTTTTTTTGACCAAATTTTTTTTTTTTTTTGACCAAAAATTTAAAATTTCTCCAAACTCGGATATATCATCTGGGGGTCCGAGGGGAGTCCAACGCAGAAGGTTTGGTTGAAATCGGGCCGGTGGTTTTGGAGAAAATGACCAAAAACCAAACAGGCGATTTTAAAAAGACGACAGGTACGCGCCTGTCGGTTTTTTTTGACCAAATTTTTTTTTTTTTTTGACCAAAAATTAAAATTTCTCCAAATTTCTCCAAACTCGGATATATCATCTGGGGGTCCGAGGGGAGTCCAACGCAGAAGGTTTGGTTGAAATCGGGCCGGTGGTTTTGGAGAAAATGACCAAAAACCAAACAGGCGATTTTAAAAAGACGACAGGTACGCGCCTGTCGGTTTTTTTTGACCAAATTTTTTTTTTTTTTGACCAAAAATTAAAATTTCTCCAAACTCGGATATATCATCTGGGGGTCCGAGGGGAGTCCAACGCAGAAGGTTTGGTTGAAATCGGGCCGGTGGTTTTGGAGAAAATGACCAAAAACCAAACAGGCGATTTTAAAAAGACGACAGGTACGCGCCTGTCTTTTTTTTGACCAAATTTTTTTTTTTTTTTGACCAAAATTCCAAATTTCTCCAAACTCGGATATATCATCTGGGGGTCCGAGGGAGTCCAACGCAGAAGGTTTGGTTGAAATCGGGCCGGTGGTTTTGGAGAAAATGACCAAAAACCAAACAGGCGATTTTAAAAGACGACAGGTACGCGCCTGTCGTTTTTTTTGACCAAATTTTTTTTTTTTTTTGACCAAAAATTAAAATTTTCCAAACTCGGATATATCATCTGGGGGTCCGAGGGGAGTCCAACGCAGAAGGTTTGGTTGAAATCGGGCCGGTGGTTTTGGAGAAAATGACCAAAAACCAAACAGGCGATTTTAAAAAGACGACAGGTACGCGCCTGTCGTTTTTTTGACCAAATTTTTTTTTTTTTTACCAAAAATTAAAATTTCTCCAAACTCGGATATATCATCTGGGGGTCCGAGGGGAGTCCAACGCAGAAGGTTTGGTTGAAATCGGGCCGGTGGTTTTGGAGAAAATGACCAAAAACCAAACAGGCGATTTTAAAAAGACGACAGGTACGCGCATGTCTTTTTTGACCAAATTTTTTTTTTTTTTTGACCAAAATTAAAATTAAAATTTCTCCAAACTCGGATATATCATCTGGGGGTCCGAGGGGAGTCCACACGCAGAAGGTTTGGTTGAAATCGGGCCGGTGGTTTTGGAGAAAATGACAAAAACCAAACAGGCGATTTTTAAAAAGACGACAGGTACGCGCCTGTAGTCTTTTTTTGACCAATTTTTTTTTTTTTTTTTGACCAAAAATTAAATTTCTCCAAACTCGGATATATCATCTGGGGTCGAGGGGAGTCCAACGCAGAAGGTTTGGTTGAAATCGGGCCGGTGGTTTTGGAGGGAGGAAAATGACCAAAAACCAAACAGGCGATTTTAAAAGACGACAGGTACGCGCCTGTCGTATTTTTTTGAACAATTTTTTTTTTTTTTTTGACCAAAATTAAAATTTCTCCAAATTTCTCCAAACTCGGATATATCATCTGGGGGTCCGAGAGGTACGAGTCCAACGCAGAAGGTTTGGTAGAAATCGGGCCGAGTGGTTTTGGAGAAAATGACCAAAAACCAAACAGGCGTTTTTAAAAAGACGAAAGGTACGCATGTCGTTTTTTTTTGA